>NW_025224966.1:1476217-1535549 GCF_014066325.1 Apis laboriosa
TTTTTTTTTAATTTTTCCTTTCAACTCTTTGCACAAATTGTAATTAAGTTTTTCAGATCAAACCGTATATACTTCTAAAGTTGTTTTTCGTTCGTTTCGTTCGTAAAAAATTTGCATAAAAAAAAAGTGATATTATTCCCCGTTCAAAGATATGCAATTGGCAAAGATAAACACACGTGTGATAAACAATTTAAAAAAAAAAAAAAAAACATGCTTGTTTTCGAGCTTTTTAATTTCAGTTTGAAAGAAGAAGAAGAAGAATCTTGTGTTCGCTGTGTATACTCGTGGCGAGTCGGAATCGTAACTATTGTGACAGTTGTGCACTCACTCGCGAGTTTAATCAGAGACCTTTGCATATTCGAGGAATGACGAATCTCAAGGGAAGAAGTCGTAAGGAGATCCGGTAAGTAGCCAAGAGGAAACCGAATCGCGATACCACCGTGGGACGCGACCAGGCTAGCATTTAGCTCGCGTTTACCTAGCGTATTCGCAGGTCAGTTAGGCTCCTGCTTTCGAGCCGCCAGCACCGATCGATTCTCCTCTAATCGTTTACAATCGTTATTACAACACCGTTACTCATCTTCGAAATTTATCTCGCAGCGAATATTTTCCGCGAACGAGAGTTCAAACGAGAGTTCAAAACTTCGTATCGTTTGAAATTACCTCAGTTTCTTTTCAATCGTCCGAGAATTTTTATCCCTCTTTTATGTCTCTTTTTCAATCCTCCAATCTTTCAAACCATTGTCACTGTCATCCAAGAACATTTGAAGATATTTTAAAACGCGTATCTACGCCCGTCTATTGCAGGCGTGTACTGATACCAAGTACTAACTGTACTGCGGACCAAGTGCTAACTGACGTCTGTCAAAAGAGTCAAGTGTCTTCTCGGATCTGACAATCTCGACCAACCAACAAGTAAGTGACACTTTGATTTTATTTAATAATCAATATCATTCGTTTAATCAATTGAATAATTAATTATATAGATACCAAGTAATCAAATTGATATTGTTTTAGAATATCGATCGTATTATTCGAATTCGTACGAATAAAAGTGCAATGATTTAACGCACGAATATAAAAAAAAAAAAAAAAAAGAATCTCTGCATATTGCATAAACATCTTTTTTGCATAATGGACCAAAAATGATTCGAGGCACGTTTTTTTTATAACAAGCACACTGCTACGAATACTAAATTTACGCGATTGTTATTCACGTTTACCTATTATCTCATTCACGTTTCATGTGTGCATATATGCCTCGATTCGCGCGCACAATTTTAAAAGAAGCGATTTCTCACCGTGTTTTCCCACTCCGTGGAAAATTATAAATATGTTGACTCGTAGAATAGATAAATTCCTTCACGTACAATATTACGCGCATAGGCAATTTCGAATATCCTCGTCGAATCCTATCATCGATACCTATTCGATCATTTCACGACCCTTATCCCGAATCCATAACGCAAAGAGATCGGAATTTGGGCCAATGGGCACATACGCGTTAATATATGACGTTCGCGTTATTTTTAGCGCGAACAATTTGAAAGATATACGTATATAAGCATTGGCGCGACTTACGATAAACAGATTGAATAAAGAGGAAAAAGAAAATGAAGGGGAAAAAGAGAGAAGAAAAAATAATCGAGGGAGAGGATGATTCGCTTGCGGTTGAGAATCGATAGGAGTAGGGGAACAGGGTGGTGGAGGAGAGAGAGACAAAAAAAGAGAAAGAGAGGGAGAAAGAGAGAATGAGTTTGGAAAAAGTGACACTGGCGTTTAATTTTAGGAAACTTTAAACTGAACCACGATCGATATATATATATATATATAATTTTAGAAAAAAAAAGAAACAGAAGACAGGCGAAGTTGAAAATTTCGATGGAAACGAGATGAGGAGGTGTTGAGGAGAGATTAGACAGAGAGGATTCAATGGTATTTCTCGAGGAATCGAGATCGCGAGCAACGATCAAATGGATGGAGAAAAAGATCGATCGGTTTGATAAAGAAAAATCGATCGGGGAAACGCGTCGTGATAAATAATCCAATATAGAAAGAAAATATGGAAAGAAAAAAAAAAAAAAAAAATATGGAGATGGACGGATCGTTCGTTCGTTCGTTTTTTTATCGATAAAACAAATGGCTCTGCACCCTGAAGAAATCGGCTTAAAAATATACGATGCCTACTAACCTCTTTCTTCAACCTCTTTTCGCCAATCGAGTCATTTTTAAAATAGCCTCCAATCGCATACGAGTCACTATAATTATATTCCGTTTATTTTCTTAATCTTTTCGATCTTCTTGCAAGATCATCGGGATCCATTTTCGTTATAAAAAGAAAAAAAATTTAACGGTTGTTAACAAGGTTAACGACTATATATCGTTCCCAAAGTGTTTTTCGTTTATTTTACGCTCCGTTTGAAAACCTGATCGATATTTTAATCGTGACATGTTTAGAGAATCGTCAAGCCTTTTGCAAGCCTTTCAATCTTCCGCGTTACGTATATACTCGAATAATTCGAATAATTCTTTTCTTTTCTTCTTTTTTTTTTTTTTTTCTTTTTTTTCCACAGTGACGCATGCATTCCCTATGCGTCCCTCACACACAGTTCAAAATTCGTCGAAAAAAAAAAATGATAATCGGGGATTACGTCATATCAATGATTCACGATCAATTTTGAAATTAGATAATTCGAACAGATCACTTGCGTGTTTGTTTACCAAATCGATTACTCGTTATACTCGTGCAATATTTGATGATATTCAACAGTCATATCGGTGTTCATCACGATAAAGATTTCTCTTCTCGCTTCGTCACACATTATTCGTCCATTCGCTTTCGTCATTTCGGTCGATAAAAGGTTGCATACTTTTCCATTGACAGCATTCATTGAGTAAGAAAATCATTGACACGAGGCGGTACGGTAGCTTTGACAGGTAAACACGTCACGCGTGTTCTCATAGCTGCATATGTATACATCTCGCGTGATGGTTTACGTTCGAATTATCGTTGTACGAATCCACGTACGAAAAGAATAGAGATCAGAATCGACTTACGACATCTCGCAATAGAGAAGAGAAATAATAGCCGAACGTGATACACGGGCGGAATTGGTCTTAATTTTCGAGCAGAATTCGCGTATTTCTCGGTCAAGATAGTTATCATTCTCAGTCCACTTCTAATGAAACCGAAAACGGGTCAAGATCGGCGATGGCCGACTCACGCTTGCACACCGCTTGAAATACAAATCAAAACGGTTGAATACAACTCTCCGCGGAGGTTGAAATTTCGAATGCGAAATGTGTTTCGTTTTGCAGTTCTAAGATTTCGAGAGAACGTTTATGACAGCCGTGATATATTTACGTACGTGGAAGGAAATAGTCGCTATACTTTAGGAAATGTGATGATTCACCGAGATTTAATAAACCTGCGACGTGACGTGTTCCAGTCTAGTAAATTCCATTAATATTATAATGCGTTGGATAACAAGCGTTTCATAAATGATATTTCGAAACGTATTTACATTATATTTCCCGAATAAACGTTCCATGCGTTTGTTCGATCTTGTCTTGATCGATCAAATAGTCGATCGTTGCAATTCGAAACGATCTCTCATCATTGGGTTACCATTGATTTCACGGTCAACGCGTGGTCTATTTCTATTCATTCTTTTCAACACTGATGAATCTCTATTTTAACGAGGAAGAAATCGTTTGAAATCGTTCCAAAAGAAAAAAAAAAAGAAAAAAAAGAAAAGAAAAAAGAACGCTCGCTATTGGGCACGGTTATTCGTCGATCATTGCCAATTAGATAGAATCTAATTCGTGATAGAATTAGATCGTAGAATCTATATCTATAGATTTGTTGCAGAAGATTCAGAATATCGAGAATAAAAATAGGGAAACGAGATCCGCAATTTTCCTATTTATATATTTCATCTGACAAAAAAATCGACGAGATCTTCGCTTCTTGTTTATTTTCTTACATCTATTATACCCTTGGATGAAAAATTATTTCTTACATCTTGGATGAAAAATCGAATTAAAAAGATTGGATAGGCCGACTTGTTGAATCTATGAGAAACGAATATGTGAATTAAAAAAAATAAAGAAAAAGAAAAATTATACACCAATTTGTTGTCGCAGGAAACGAACGTGTGAAAAATGCGATCCTGGGAGAACTTAGCATGCGGAATTTTCCTCGTGGTGGTGACGATCGTGAATGGTATGCCCGATTATTCGGGCCTGCCGACTGGCCCGTATTGCGCCAGAAGATATCCAGGATGTTGCCCGGATCGCCAGGACGATTGCAACGCACCGATTCTCGGCAGTCTTTGTTACTGCGATGAGTTTTGCGATCGATTCAGAGAGGAGGACTGTTGCCCCGATTACTGGAGCCATTGCAAGGGGATCGATACCAATGTCACGGAGCCACCTCCTGAACCGATAAAACGTTCGTTGATTAATAATAAGATTCGTTGATTCAACTCGGCCAAGCTTCGTTTCGTTACGATTTATCGTTTACAGGATGCTACCACCAGGGAAAATATTACAACGATGGCCAAGTATTCATGATAAATTGCAACGTGTGGTACGTATATCCTCGTATATATTAATTTCTTTCGAATCGAATATAAAATCGATGTAATTTAGAAAAAATTCTTCTTTCTTCTTTCAAGCAAATGCACGGCTGTGTCCAGACTCGCCGAGGTGCTTTGCGAACAAAATCGATGCCTGCAAGAGCAAAGCCTAATAGACGAAGTCAATTCAATGCCGTCTCTCGATTGGAGGGCGCGAAATTACTCGGAATTTTGGGGTAAGAAATTATCGGAGGGTGTGCAACTTCGCCTAGGGACCCTAAACCCGTCGAACTCGGTAAGCGGTATTAAACATATGTGATACGATTTTTTTACGACCAAGAAAGCTTTCCTTCCAACCGATCGATCGATTTCGTTCTGTAAACAAGGTTTACAGAATGAACTCGGTGCGACGGATTTATGATCCCGAATCCCTGCCCCGAGAATTCGATGCCAGGACTCGTTGGCGGCGACAGATTTCGGGCGTCGAGGATCAAGGTTGGTGCGGCGCATCGTGGGCGATTTCTACGGCACAGGTGGCCTCGGACAGATTTGCCGTGATGAGCAAGGGTACCGACAGCGTTCTTCTAAGCGCGCAACATTTGCTCTCGTGCAACAAAAAAGGCCAACGGGGTTGCGACGGCGGCTACTTGGACAGAGCTTGGCTGTTCTTGAGAAAATTCGGGTAACATTCTGCTACCAAATATATATATATATAAATATATATATATACTTATATAAGTTAGATATATATAAATAAATAAATATATATATATATATATATATATATATATACTTATATAAGTTAGATACATATAAATAAATATTAATATATATATATATAAAATCACATAATATATAATATCACATGACAATTTATAAAATTTCCCATTTATAAAATTTGAATGACAATAACGATTGATAATCTTCCTTGTCCCATTTTTTTTTCTTGTCACAGGTTGGTCGACGAACAGTGTTATCCGTGGAGAGGTGTGTACGAACAGTGCAGATTGCAAAAGAGAACGAACTTGGAAGCTGCAGGCTGTCGTCCTGCGGCGAATCCTCTTCGAAAGCAATTGTACAAGGTCGGGCCGGCTTATCGATTGGGCAACGAGACCGATATCATGATAGAAATTTTAACATCGGGCCCCGTGCAAGGTAAATATTTTGGTTTCTATCATTTTGTATGTATTTATTATTTATTCTTCAATTCTTCTGATATGAAATTCATGGTTACATTTCAGCCACCATGAAAGTTTATCAAGACTTTTTCTCTTATGAATCGGGAATATACAAGCACACGCCGATTGCCGAGCTTTATGAATCTGGTTATCATTCGGTTAGGATTATTGGATGGGGAGAAGATGTATCCACGGTTAATGGGTTGCCAATTAAATATTGGGTAAATATTGGGGATTAACGGATAAACGTATTTAACGAATAACGAAATGAACGCGTCTTTTCTTTCAGCTGGTCGTTAACTCTTGGGGCCACCAATGGGGCGAGAATGGCTTGTTCCGAATCCGAAGAGGTATAAACGAATGTGATATCGAGTCATTCGTTGTTGCGGTATGGGCAAAAACTGTCTAAGGAAAAGTACAAGAATTAGGATTATTTGAATAATTTGTTCTTCCATGTTTCTTACTTCCGAGAAGAATCATCGATACTTTACGAATGGTTGCATTTATCTATCGAATCATTATCGAATCTCGTTCATCGCGTTGCGTTTCATTGCTTTTCATTATGTTTTATTGTATCTCATTTATATTAATGTACTAAATCGATCGATTCGCTCATCCTTATCCTTCCATAATCACACGTCTATCATTCATAAAAAATTCCAATCAATATATTTTATTAAACATATCAATCAATGTTTGTACAGAGTCGAATGAAACGATTACCAAATATTTTCTTATCATATATATGTACATATATATATATATATATATATGTACATATATACGAATGTATGTATTAATTCATCTATTATTAGGGAATAAAATGCCAGAAATGCTCTGAATATATTAATATATATATATGTGTGTGTATATATATATATATATAAAATAGTTCTGATCGATATATCTGACCGATTCTTGTCGGAACGTATCACTGTCCGCATCTGTTACCACCTGTTACTCCTATTGTTGTGATTACTTTTCAAACTACTACGCTACGTCGACTACTTCTACAATGCGGCCTGTATATTTCCAATTTATCTTTTGGTGTGTTCATCGCGGAATAATCGATCGGAAATGGTACGTTATTGCCTCGGATTATGCAGGAATCTGTTATACCGAAAAAATGTTCTCCTGGCCCGAATGGTCCGCGACCGAACAAAAAGTTGGCGTATGCGAGTTGATACTGCGGCCAACCGAGAAGATGGTCTCCATTCTGAAGAAAATGCAAAAATAATTATTTTAATAATTTTCCATTTCTTCTCTGTCTCTCATCCTCATCACCTCATTCCCCTTTCTCCCATTTTGTCCTACATTTCATTTGTGCCCTAGTGTTTTTTCCCATTTATACATACATGACATTTTTTTTTATCTTACGTTCTTTCTTTTTTTTATCTCCTAGAGTTTTTATAGCATATTAGATATCTTAAAAGTAAATAACATCAGCAAAGTAATTATATATTCTTTTATAATAAAGTATAGCGTTTTTACCGATGTTAGAGAATTATACGCCATATCCAGATATTTGGAGATTTTGTCAGAGTCTAGGCCAACGACAGATCCATAAAACGATTCAAGCTCTTTTTTCGATATTATTCCGTTTACGGAATTATTAATGGCGAGAAAAAATATTCGTGGTAAAATTTTTAACCAAAATGGAATCTCGTTGTAAGTTGCTCCTCCGATTGGCGCGACGACACGCGCCCACCAACACAACCATTCTTCCGAGCTGATCTGTTTCTTCTCTTGAAAAATTAAGTCCGCTAATCCCTGTTCAATCTCCAATAATCTCAAATATTCGGGTCCGTTCCACGACCAATCCGCAAATCTTCTTAATCGCTTTCAAAAATGTTGAAATATTAGCATAAATATTAGCATAAACTTTCAATAATAACTGTGTAACATCGCCTATTCCCATATATATGTACCTCTGAAAGCATTCGAAAATCTTTTCGATTAATAAAACCATCTCTGTCATGATCCAAAAGATAAGTGAAAAAATGTGAAAACTTATCGCGTTGAATGGGCGCCAGATCCTTTAATTTTCCTCCCTTGTCAATTTCTTCTACAGCGATTAAATTTTCATCGCTGGCATATCGACTCACCCAAGTCGCTAATTTATCAAAAATATAAATAGAAAAAACAAAAAAAAAGAACAAAATAGGAACACAAAAAAGAAAAAAATATTTAATTAATATAAAGATACGATGATAATAAGCATGCATATATACAATGTGCATAAATACTTATAACAAACACGATTTTTGTGTTTTTTTTACACTTATTGTCTGTTTCTTATCCATTCGTAATTACATTATGTATCTTTTCCTTCCTAATGTATTTAACGTGTGTTTCGTAAATAAAAATCTTACTCCAAACATGTACACTCCAACTAGGATGTTCCAATTGTTTGTTGGAAACTGGAACACCAACGATTTCATCAACATTAGTCGAAACAGTCCGCCATTTCTTCAAAAAATCCTTAGTTCTATCTCGTGTACGATCACAAGCTTGTCGCCAGTTAGTGATAAATTTGCGCGGCACTTTCAACGTGTGACTCTCTTCCAGATCAAATTCTTGGCTACCAGCAGAACTTCTGCTTCGTTTGTCAATCGTTTCAGCTTCTGTCGTCGTTTCATTTTTTTCCCCGTTTTCTTGCATCGAAGGATAATAAATTGGATCCTTTATACTATCCGAACGACTCTCCATCGTGGACTACGTCTTCTTAACTACCACTTATTCGTGCTACCTGAAATAATCAATTTCTCGACGAGAGGTCACCAGGTCGCTCGATAATAGAACCACCTATGCTATTTAATATTTTCATAACTGATTTTTCATTTTTGTGATTTCATTGATCATTTTCTGTCATATTCTTTCAAACTTTTGATTCGTCGCAATAATCAAATTAATCAAATCAAATCTTTTTTGTATATTTAAATAATTAAATTCTAGTAAATCAACTAAATAATATATATATATATATATAAAAAATACTAATAAAAAAGTAAAATAAAGAATAAAAAAAAATATAGAAAAATATTTGCTACATATATACTTTTAAGAATTTAATTAATTTATTTGTTCTTGTTATTTTTGTGTTATAGACATTTAAATATTATCAAATTTACTTATTATGAAAATTATCTTAAATTTTGTGATATGAATTTGCATAGTTTGAATCAATATCTGTATTCATTATGAATTTTTTTGGCATTCTACAATTTAATAATTATTTCGATTTTTTTTTTTTTTTTTTTTTACCTTATCGATGGATAAAATACGTTAAAAATTTAATACATTTTTTTTTTCATAGATGTCTCTATCATTTTTAGTTGTAGTGTCAAGTATACTATCTTCAATGTTTCAGATACAATGGTTTAACATATCAATGTCAAGAAGGTTGGAGGCCTTTCCTTCTGTTCCAATTGACGAAGGTAAGTGTTTCATATTGAAAATCGTATTACATTTTATGAATCCAAACATATTTTTGAAGTACACATCAAAAAAATTCATTATCGAGAGTTGCTGTACAAAATATTCTTATGATTTCGTACATTATTTCTATGAGAACGTTATATTTATTATGTTATGTTTAAATTCGAAAGAAATTAACCTTATTTGTTTATTATTCTTATTTATTACATTATTTATTACATTGAAAACTAAAAGTTGTATTATACAAAATTTATAAAATTTTCTGTTGATTTTAATAATTATTAATCTTAGTTTCAAACTTTCTATTGTGTTATTTTCATTGATAAAGACGATATTAATGCCTGTGTTTTTCAGGGATTCGCAATGGGTGCATACAAATATATGCAAGAACTTTATCGCAAGAAGCAAAGCGATGTGCTCCGCTTCTTGCTTCGTGTCAGATGTTGGCAATATCGTCAATTGACTAAAATGCATCGTGCTCCTAGACCGTCTAGGCCTGATAAAGCACGCCGTTTAGGTTATAAAGCTAAGCAAGGTATGAATGTAGTTTTTCAATAAAATATATAAAATAATTGAAATATTCTTAAATCAAATTAATTGTTTTAATTCTATTTATTGTAACAAAATTTAATTTTTATTTTTTCTTTTTTATTATTTATAAAATTAAATATTTAAAAAATATGTATGATGAGATATACCATGCACCACTCTTACAGTTATATGGTGATATATGTGTATATACTGATTATCTTTTTTAATATAAATTAAACATAGTATATATTAAACATTTAATAGAATATAATAAATATGAAAAATTATATTCTTAATATGCAGGGTTTGTCATATTTAGAATTCGTGTAAGAAGAGGTGGGCGCAAACGTCCTGTTCCTAAAGGTGCAACTTATGGAAAACCAAAAAGTCATGGTGTTAATCAGTTGAAACCTACTAGAAAATTACAGTCTGTTGCCGAAGTAAGTTCATATTTACACAAATTGAAGTACAATCTTATATCATCTTACATCATGTAATATGCAATTTTTATCATTTTATTTGATAAATACTTATTTTCAGGAACGTGTTGGTCGTCGTTGTGGAGGTTTGCGAGTTTTGAATAGTTATTGGGTAGCTCAAGATTCTTCATATAAATATTATGAAGTTATTTTGGTTGATCCAGCACATAAGGTAATTTATAATAATTAGATATTTTATAAAAATAAAATATTTGTATGAAACATGATGATATTTTATTGCATACTGAAGTTTCATGATTTTTCATCTTCCTTGGATGTCTGAATAAATAATTGCAGTAAAAGTTTTACAGGACAATATTAAAGAATGAAATATTAATAGTTTTATTCTTATTTCAGGCAATTCGTAATGATCCAAAAGTTAATTGGATATGTAATGCAGTACATAAACATCGTGAACTTCGTGGAAAGACATCAGCTGGCAGAAGTTCACGCGGTTTAGGCAAAGGACATCGTTATTCGCAAACTATTGGTGGTTCTCGTCGTGCAGCATGGCTGAGAAGAAACTCTTTATCGCTTCGCAGAAAGCGATAAAGTTTTTAAATGTTTCTAATAATGATATGTACATGATACATCATTGCATTGATATGTTACAGATATTTGTATCAATATTATGGTATATCCTGTACAAAATAAACATTTATTTCCTAATTAGTTGTTTTAAAGTGTTATATTTCATTTTTATAAATTAAGTAAATACAAATACAATATAATATATATAATAAGATATAATAAGATTTTACAAGTTTAATTATATGATAAATGCATAATACATTTAATTTACAAAATTCTTACAATATTTTTTTCTGCATTTTTATCTTTCTATTTTATTTTTATTAATATTATAAAATATTAAAACTCATATTCCTGCAATAAACTTTTGTATTTATCTGTTATACATATTCTATATTATAATTAAAAAATATACTTTATTGTCCAGGACCAGATAATGATTTATCCATAAATTTTTTTTTTGCAAAACATAACCACCATTTGCTTGGTTTGCCATCTTCACCATATACTTTTTCTACAAGTCTAACACCAGTTTCTTGTCTTATTTGTTGCAAATATTGTCTCATAGTATCTATAAAAAAAAAAATATTTTTACACTTAATAATTTTCAATTTGATATAAAACTAATGCAAAATATACCTGCTTCTACAGGATTACTTGGTTTTGCATATACAGAGTTTAAAGGAAAACCAGGATCACCAGGAATATCAAATTTTGAAATAGCAAGAGAATACATTTCATTTGTAGCTTGAGCTTGAGTTGCACATTTCTGTAATCTTTTCAAGCATTCTGTTATATATAATGTAATATAAATTAAAACTCTATCAGCTTCGCTCTAAAATAACATAATATTTTATATTTTTTTTCAGAAACATAGAATTAAAATAGAAATGAACACACTGTTGTTGTTGTACCTTAATTTCATACGTTCTAAAGAACACATTTGCTTTAAAGAAATACAATGCTTCATCAATTATATCCAAATCCTTATTATTGAAGGGAGGTGCAGGACCTCTAAAATGTGTTCGAATTGGCAAAAGTGCCATATTACCAACATTTCCATTACTTTCAATAAAACTTGAATGATATGCCTAAAATAAAAAAAAAAGTAAGTAATCATTAGAGTACTATAATAAAAAATATTTCATTTTCATCTTTCTATTAATATATATAAATTAATTCAAAATGTTAAAAATAAGCATAAATACTTTATATAGATTGAAATCCAAGAAGGTTAGAAATAACATTATATGTCAAAATTCAATGAAATACGTATATAATATTTAATACGAATTTAAGAAATATTTACTTACAGGCATACTTATAAATGTAAAAAAATTTCTACTGTGCAATTATAAATTTTTATGAATCAATGTTAAACAAACGTATTCTTAGATATATATATGCAAATCGATACGTCACATATTCATTTCTGATTAAAGATATCAAAGTTAACAAAACATATAACTATTGATTTTAAGAATATAAGAAATTCTTAATCTTTTAATATATAAAATTTTAATATTTCATACAATTTAATTCATAAATATAAATATAATTATATATAATTTTAATAATATCTTCCATTTTAAAAATTGTAACTAGTATTATCATTTTTCGATTGGTAAATAATTATTCTTGTTTTTATTGTTTATTCATTTTATATAAAATTTATATTATTTTATGTACATTCAACAAATTTTATATTTTTTAATATATATAATTTCGCATTTTAATCTGATTATCATTATATTAATGATAAAAATAATTCTAGTAATATTTCAATAAAATGTATCTTGATTTTTTAGATTGGCTATTCTATTCACTTGATGCGAGAATTACTTCCGGTCATTTCCGTTAAATGGCGACGACGATGGATAGTTCATATCGGAGTGTGTTGTCGTAACTTTTTCTTTGTGATTTTGAGAAATCCTTCAATTGTTCTTTTTATATATCATAATTTTGTTATTTTATTGAGTTTATATATGAAAATTAGCTTATAAATTTCTATTTGTAAAAGCGATAAAATCGAAACATAAGCGTGCCTTGTGTCGGACACTTTTGTATGAGAATAATGGCCGATGTTGAAGGAAAAAAGCTCACTGAACTACGAGTTATAGATTTGAAAACAGAACTCGAGAGGCGTGGGCTAGATAAAACTGGCAATAAAGCAGCACTTCTTGAGCGTCTTTCCAAAGTAAATTTTCTTATCCTTTATATTGTTTTTGTTAAGATTTCATTAACAATATTATTCTTTGTTTTATCGCCATTTTAACCCTTTTGATACCGTTGATAGTTTATTTCAACGCTATATATATATATATATATATCATTTCAAAACCTCAATTTTTCAAATAATTATTACAGTATTGCCATCGATGAACAAGTTTTTTTTCTCTAATTATATTTAACTAATATAATTTTATATTTTTATTGTTCATTATTATTATTATTATTATTATTATTATTATTATTATTATTATTATTATTATTATAACTTATGATAACTTCATTGTTATTTTGATATATAAAGGCCATAACTGATGAAGGTCAAGATCCTGATGAATATTTGATTGTACCTTGTGGTGGATTATGCAAAGTTAGTCCAAGAAAAAATAGTGGTATGTTATTTGACCTATATACATTAATTAAAAGGAAAGAGATAAATTTAAAATCATTTTATCAAATCAAATTTATAATTTTTTGCATTTTAGTAACAGGTACAATTAATCAAGATGAAACTAATGATACATTAGAAAATCAAAAAGAAGAAAGTATGGAGGTATCTGATAATAATGATATAAAAGTTAAACAAGAATCAAAGCCTGTTATAGAAGAAAATACAACAATATCTAAAGTGGAAGTAAGTATAAATAATATTTAGTTTATTATAAAAAAATATATTTATAAGAATAATAAAATAAAATTTTATTTTAGGAACTTCAAAGTGAAATTCAAAATAATGTTAGCAAGGAAATAGAACACAAACAGGAACTTAAGAATCATTTAAATAAAAATTTGATCGAAAATACACAGGCTCTTGATAAGAAAATAGAATCTGATGTAGCTACTACAATAAATCAAACTACAACTAATTCAGTTTCTACTGTTGAGGCCAATGGTATCGACAATGAAGATTCCATCAATCTAACTATTGGCGAAGATGAAGAAAATCTCCTCGCTGAGGAGGTAATGGATTTAATTAAATCGTGACTTTAACATTTCAAGAAAAAATAAAAACTATTTTATATTTTTACTTTGTATGTTTCAGACAGAGTCTCACGAGAGGCATAAGGGTAAGTTTGTTATATCTTGATTTGCACCTATATATGTACATACATGTATATATGTATATATATATACATACACACATATATGTATGTATGTATGTATGCATAGACGTAAGATTTCAAGGTATAGATATAGCACTACTATTGTCGATGGTCACGAGTAAGTTACTTAAGTATATGGCATCAGAAAGACCAAGAGACATGCTTATCTACGTATAAAATACCTCCATCTATCCAGAATTACGAGCGCGCTGGATTTGTCAACAAATTTACTACTTCATGCTTCATTTTACTTCCGATCTTCGAGCTCCATATTTTCAATCAAGCATACGTGCAGGAAGCGATGCAACCATTTATCATGTGGACGTGGCATGCAGTAATGTAGCTGCAGAGTATTATGGCGCGATGATCGACGAGGTTTCAACCAAAATGAAACATATATTCGTCGACGTTCTTGTGCGCAATATCAACTATATTCTACAAAGTTTATCCCATAAGTGCTAGTCTATAAGTTAGTTAACGCTAGAGTTTGATATAAAGTTACATTTAATTCTACCTAACCACCTAGAGCATCGTTGGATCATTTGGTCTCCGAATTATGTGGATACAAGAAGACTGAAGTATATGTCAAGCCAAAAATCTTCCCCATATACGGTTGATGATGCATCGTTGTTTATTATCCTGGAGAAATCAATGTCTTAAAACCACCAACTTAAAATAATCGCATGTCATTTTAACGCGCAAATATTTTGCTATCGCAGAAATCAAATATGTCCTGCATGCGTGCGTGCTTATGTCTGCGCGCGCGCGTGCATATATATACCTTTTGCTACCTTTCTAGTTTTTTCTTTTCCTTTTCTCCTTTTTCCTCTTTGTTCTCCATTTTCTCTTCATTTCCCTTAAAATTTTCTTTCAATATAGGTTTTGGTTCAGAGTCTATTTTATATAAAGGTACAAAGGTAATTTTAAATCGTTCGAAAATCAAAAGAAAAAAACAAAGTAGGGTCGCTATGGATTATACATTGAAGAGTGAATTTGTGTTATTGCAATCATGCGATCTTCATCATAATTTACTCCGCAATCTGTTAGTGGCTCGGAAAAGTTCCATGCAGGAAATACAGGCCACTAAGCAGCTGGAGTCTTAGGGAGGGAGAAGAAATCTGGCTTCGCAGAAAGTGACTATGCTACCTTGATTGTCTCTGCAGATGGAGGAGAGAAGAAGAAAGTGGAAGAAAACAAGAAGGGAGACTCTAAAGGGAGCAGTAGAGCAGAAGCTGGTGCCAACAACAAGGAAGGGACGACATCAGGTGGAAACGTCGGGACGAAGAGCAAGCAGGACGGTGGTGGAGATGGAAGCAAGAGGTTGGTCTCTCATTGCTAAACGGTTCACAGTGATACGACAACGAAATGTCACACAACTCTATGCTAGCGATGCTCTTCCACCGCATACAATACCATCAGGATAAGATACTGTCGAACGATGGATTTCCAAGCTGAATTATTCGTCACAGTCGCACGCAAGATTACTTTATTCCCTTTTTTTCAATCGCATACGAAGTTCCTTTCCGATCTCGTACGTTTAGGCTGTAATTCTTAACTCTGGAAAGTATGTTAAGAAATCGAGAAATTGGCTAGCAAACTTAACCAAACCAAGTCCTATATATACCGCTCCTATTCATAAACGAATATTTTTCGATGGTGTATTATACGCTCCAGAATTACCAATGAAAGTGATTATACATGCAACTTTTCCTCTCTGAAGATATTCGTTTATTAAACAAACAACAGTTTCGTCGAGCCTAGCAAGATATGTTAGCATCTTGAGATAAATTATACATTCGACAGATCCCACTTAAGCCTTAACGCGAGCATCAAGTAATCATATCATTCATCGAAGACTGCTACTCTATATCGCGTGTGTGTCAATGCTTATTCCAAGTTACAAAGAAGTGTCAAGCCCATCCGGAAGAACTACGAAGGAAATACTCCATTTTTGGAAAGCTTATGTAAGAGGGATGCAATACAAATATATTTTCCGCACGGACATACTTTCATTACACGAAAGATGAAATATGGATTCAACCGCAATGAAACGTAGTAATTTCATTAAACTGCTAACAAATTGTATCACAGCTGATGTACAAGTGAACGCCAAAACGAATATCTAATTATTATTACTGTTACTGTTGTTTCTATTATTGTTGCTGCTGCTATTGTGGTTGTTGTCTTTATCATTATTAACAACGACGACGACGACGACGACGATGATGATGATGATGATGATGATGATGATGATGATGATGATGATGACGATGATGATGATAATGATAATGATAGCGATAATAATAATCACGATGATAATGATGATAATCATGATAATTATAGCTGATAATTATGATAATATATAAATATAATTATATAATTTTGTTATAAAGATAAAAGTTGCTAGCCAAATTTATATGCTTAACATAGTTACAGAGGTACCTAATTAAGCCTCGAAAAAGAAATTCATTGTTTCTAAAATATTATCTTTTCATACATAATAAGAATTGTTCAAATGATTGTCAGATGTAATGAAAATAATAATTGTTTTCAGCATGGAGTCTAGCAACAAGAGCCAAAAAAGAGATGATAAAGGTAACTATTAAATAATTATTTAAATCGTGTTTATAGAATTATTAATAAATTTTTAATCATTTATCAATATTAATTAATTAAATTTTTAATCATTTATCAATATTATTATAATTAAAATATCTATTATTTCTACTTTTGTTTTATAATTATTTTATTCTTTATATAGACAAAAAAACTTCTCAAGTTAGTCCCGTTAATGCGAGTAGTAGAAATTTGTGGGTATCCGGATTATCTTCAAGTACTCGCGCTACTGATTTGAAACAAATATTTTCAAAATATGGGAAAGTAATAGGTGCAAAAGTAGTTACAAATGCAAGAACACCAGGTGCAAGATGTTATGGCTATGTAACTATGTCCACTAGTGAAGATGCTGCAAAGTGTATACAACATTTACATAGAACTGAACTTCACGGACGTGTAATATCTGTAGAAAAGGTAAATAAAATCAAAAAAAATATTTTTATCTCTTAGACTATTTATACTTTTTTTTCACATATACTTTTATATTATATAAAGGCCAAAGGTGATACTCAACAAAGTCATATGCGCAAACGAGATACTACGAATGGAAAATCTGAAAAGAAGGAAGAAAAAGAAAAGACAAAAGATAATCATGAGATTAACGATCGGAAAGATAAGGAAACGAAGAAAGAAACAGAAGATAAAGGAACAGAAGCAAGTGAGTGATTCAAATAAATAATATATACAAAGTGATGTTTTATATATATATATTATAAAAGAAATATTTAAATATATCACAACAGTGAAAAAGTCGGACGAAAAAAGTAACGAAAATATTGAAAATAAAAAAGCAGAGGTGCAGGAAAAGAAAGATGAAGTTTCGAAAGATGCCGATTCTCGATCAACTAAATCTACTAGTAAAAAACCGGAAAGTGAAAGAGGAAGACGTGACGAAAAGAGAATTCGATCTTGGGATCATCATCGATCTCATACTCGATCTCGCAGCCGCGAACGGCGTAGGCGCGATGATGTGTTAACCTTTGCAAAAATCAGGGTAAAAATCAATTATTATTAATTATTATTAATGAAGCATATATTTTAGTATTAATTATTTATTAGAATTATGAAGAATATAATTTTTTATATATTTCCAGGAGGAACGAGAAAGACAAAGGCTACGAGAAAGGGAGAGGATGCTTCGTGAAGAAGAACGGAGAAGAAGAGAAGATATGGAGCGACAACGGGAAGTAGAACGTAGACAAAGAGAAGAAGCTGCACGATTAGAAAGAGAACGAGAAAAATTAAGAAGGGAAAGAGAAAGAATTGAGCAGGAGAGAGCTGAGTTACTTCGACTCGAACGGGAACGTCAAAAACTGGAGCGGGAAAAGCTGGAGCGAGAAAGATTGGAACTGAAAAGACAACAAATGCGATTAGAAGAGAGTAGACGTGCTCCGCCTCCACCGTCCATTAAACGATGTTCTAGCGATAGAAGGGATCCAAGAGACATATACGTTGAACCAGATAGAAAACGTATGGCCACTGAGCATAGTCGAAAACACATTCCAGAACGTGTAAGTGATCGTCGTGGTGAGATTTTAGATCGCGTCTCAGACAGACGATTAGACGCATCCCCGCCTACTCGCTACGAATCTAGTAGGTAAGATGCGTGTATGGTCCCTCGTATTCCCTCATTTTTGTGCAAATCGAAAGCGGAGAAGATACGAAAGAATCGTAAAATATTACAGATCCAGTCAAGATTTAGGGTTGAAAAAGGAATTCAAACGTAGTAGCGAGTTTACTTCCCGTAGTAGTCGTCCCGAAAGCTTTTCCGATGTATCCCGAGGAAGAGAAGTGATCGTACGTCGAGACACTCTTAGCACGACAGCAACGTCTATCGATCCTCGACAAGTTAAAGAAAGGTAATATAAAAAAAGATTAATTTATGTTTTTGTACAATATATATTTCGATTTTTTGAATAAAAAAAATTCATCGAAATATTTTTGTATAGATATGAACGTGCAAGTACTACTACTTATACTCGTGATCGCGATGTCAGGCGTTCTGATACAGATACACATAGAAGTTCTAGGGATAGTCATACGCGTTACAGTGAAAGTTTCAAACCTACTGGATCTAGTACTCCACGTTAGTATAAAAGAATTCATATGATTTTAGAAAATTGTTTGATGTTTAAAATTTTTTTTGATCTCAACATTTTTTATGCATAGGTGATAGTCGTTATGTTGAAAGCAATCGAACAACTAGTAGTTGGCATTCTGGACCTTCGTCTACAAAATCATTTAATTCTGTACCTAGTAGCGGAACTCGAGATCCTCGAAACGAACCATCTAGTTGGAGTTCTAGATCTTCTGATAATGTAAACAGGTACACATCAATCTCTTTGTAAAATAAATTTTATATTTGATTCGCAAATAAGATCGATTAAATAAATGAATTTATTTCAGATGGAGTAATTCAAGCAGTATGGGAAACACATTACGACATCCAGTTCCACCTACGTATCAAAGTGGTCCTATTCAATCAATGGGATTAACTGCACCCGGGACAGCACCTTCATACGATCGTTTTGATCCATATAAATCATCTATGCCGAGCATGAGAAAATATTGATCGTATATTGCTGATTTTTACCATTATAACGAATAATTGGTGAATTTTTATATCCACCTGTTTCTGATGCTAGCACACACACGCGCGCCCATACTTACTCTCACATATGCACACGCACACTAAATTATTTATATTATTGACAAATCAATTTTCATTATATTTCAGCAATTAATCGTATACGTAAATTCCGATTGTAATGTGATCGTATGCAATTGATAGACAAATTGTGATTCAAGAAAAACCCAAATAATTCCTCGTTGATGAGTGGCGTATACGTATATCTTAAATCTCTTTCAATATTTGTATTCAAGTTGCTATCCTTAAATTAAGTTTTAAATGAATTAAACCGAATTGAACGTCTCACTCCCGATACTCATCCAAGCAGTCTACTCATCTAAGCATTATGATTACGATTTTTGAGTTTTTGATGTCATTCAATTTCTGTAAAAATTTTATATCATCTTTCCCAATCTTTTTTACATTTAATGATCTAAAAACAATAAAAATAGTAGTATTATTATTATTACTATTATTATTCTAATTATCACTATTATTACCATTGCTTACTATTAGTACTACTATTACTATTATTATTACTATTACTACTTCTACTATTGCTATTATCACTACTGCTACTTCTACTATCTCAATTATTATTACACTACCATTATTACTGCTGCTATTGTTACAAATAAATACTTTAGTGATATTCATCGCGATGAATGTAAACATATGGTATGATCTATACACGATATACAGTGTATATGTCATACTGAAATATAATGGATTTTTGTACATTTGTTAATAGACACGATATAGAGATCTAGAGAGAGACGCTCGAAATGGGGCAAACTTTTACTCGTTTGTCTACAGCGCAACTACATTTATATAATGCGTTGTATCAATTGTTATTTGCAACTTATTTCAATCAATGACGCGCATTCATTTACATCGTTGGATGTATTCTTATAGAATAAGACATACAGAATAGTGTTATAAACAGTTACATCGTGTACCTTTAACAGATTCCTTGTAGAAATACGTACATATTCTCATAAGGATATGACTGAACAATTTGTATATTGAATTTCACAAGACAGAACAGTGTATCTAATGATGTTGGAATTTAGGTTCATACTTGAAGCACACGTACTATGTTTCAGTATAGCGACAATTACTTCAATATAAATAAATTTATGGTATATTAGAATAATTTGTTTTGATATATCTGTAATTTTATATTTTAATGATTTTTGCCAATTTTGTTTATTTGATTCCAGTTCATTATTTAATTTTTATTTCATCGATAAAAGAAGAAATTAATCAGAGGATAAACATACTATACAGCAACTGTGAACTAAAATAAAAAGACAACTTCAGATATATGAGAATTAAAGCATTCAAAAATTCAAATATATAAAATTTAGATATTTGGGGATTCAAATATTTATAGTGAGATAAATTGCTACATATTCGCAAATATATATTTTTGGCACACTATTGTATCGTTGAGTGAAAAGAGAACGAATAGAAATACACGATAGAGAGAACACTTTCCCTCAGTTGAATGAGTCAAGGATGGTAGTTACTGTGAAAGAAGAAAAGAGAAAAGATTGAGGGAATGGGAAAGAGTGAGGGAATCATTTCATCGAGAACAAAGTATGTCGAGGTCTTTTCACGACAGTCATCCTAATTGAGGTTTATCCCATGTGTAGTGATGATTGCACGATTCCGATGGTTTCCTTCTTCCTTTTTAATTTTTTTATTTATTCCCCTCTTTTTTTATTTCTCCTTCTTTTCCTCCAACTTCTCTCTTTCTCGTTTACATACATGATCCTTTCTCTTGTTTTCTCTATCTTATTTCCGCCCCCCCCCCGCGCTTTCTTGTCAGCTCCCACCTTCCAGTCAAAACTCAATAGACGATGGACAATTCGCCGGGAGTCTCGCGAACGCGATAACTTTGTTGAAATAGTTGAACGTTGTATGCCTGATCGCGAATAATAAGTGTTGTAATATAATCGTGATAAAAACCGTATGGTATGTGAAAAAGATCGGTTGAATGTTTTCTCTGGATCAGGATGTTATCGTCCACTGTTTTGAGTAAGTGATTCAAATCGATTTATATAGTTTACGCGCGCTTTCATACAATTTTATGAATGATATTTATTATTCATTTTTAACATTTGCATCATCGATAAGAAAATGGGAAAAATACAATAGACCATGAATGAAAGTTCCAATTCTATTCATTTTCCGCGCTACTTAAATGAAAAATCAAGGATGTTGATTCGTACTGCCTCGTATTTAGGCGCGAAAACTTTAAATCATTACATTCAATTTTTTACATATTTTCAAATTTAAAATTATTTTTTTATTTTCTAATTATATATGTAATATATATATTATTTTATGCATTTCCTTTCATTAAATTATATTTCGTTTATTGTTATTGATTTTCAATGTTACATTATTAATAATTGACATCTATATCGTACAGCCCATATGATGCGGGTTAAATCGGTTTAAATACAAAAACAAGATAAGACATATTGCACATTCAAAATAAATAAGATGAGAATAAATATTGAATTACGAAAGAATGGTATTCCCAACTCATCAATTGAAAGTAAAGGTAACGTTAACTATACAATTGGAAAGAGAATAGCATAATTTTTCACGAGACAAAAAAAAAAAATAACGGATTAAAAGTATAATCATTGTATTCTCACTCAATAGATTTAATTTATCACTAAACTCACTATTATTTATTGCTTCATTGCTGTATGTGTATAACTAGATGATGAATCAGTGAATGGAAGAAAGGTGCGCTTTCTCGCCAAGCAACTTTCACCATCGATGAAGTCCGTGTGCGTAGACAGATTCCAAAAACGCTTGATCGTTCGCTTTCTTTTATTCTCTTCTTGAGAAAGAAGATTGAGAAGGAAGTATATATCGTTTTTAACGAAACGCATTTTTTCAGATTTTTGAGATTTTTTTTATTCTTCAGTGAACAAAGGTCAATACTTGCATGTAATATTTCAAAATAAATTCAAACATGATAAACTCGCGAAATTGAAAAAGTTTCACCAATGGTTTCGTTACGCTTCCGATTCGATTTCACGGAGAATTGAATTACTTCTCATATGCTAACACGCTTTTTCTATCGATTTTACTTTTAGTCTCGCAATAGATACTCGAGAAATCGTGTTAATAGGTTATTAACATAAAAAAGGAAATAAAAATTTAATTCATCGAATATAATAAAGCACGATTCGAAAAGTTTTTGAATATTGTAATAATCAATCAGCGATGATGATCTTAACATTTGTCAATAATATCGAATGCTATATTTCAAAAAGTAATACCAGTAATATACTTAATATAGTAATTATAATACTTAGATTCGCTTTGACATATCGTAAATGGAGAATCGCTAATTTTCCAGAATGATTTTTAAGTAATAATTATTTTGCCTGTAGTTGTTCCACAATTACCTGAAATCAGTAATAATCTTCATCATTTTTAGTTCTATATGATTTAAATTGCGATCTACTTACACATCTTTTAATTTATAGTTTTATTCTTTATGGAAGAAAAAAGGAAGATCGATTTCGGAATAATCGATGATTAGAGATACGCTCTATTCCATGCTGCTTGATGTACTTGAATGTTTCAGAATTGTGCATAATATGGAGTTTGCTAACGAGTTCCTGGTCATACACCGAAGAAATTACTCATTATCGTTATCATTCAGGTAAGTAAATCTCATCGTTAATCTGTTTCATTAAACAAAAACGCTGATTAATTCAATCGGATATTCAATCGAATCTTATATGTTATATGTTATATTATATTATATGTAATGTTATAATAATATGCGTGCGATATAAACGATACAGCATCAAACAAATTTGGAACATCTCAGACATTTATAACACCGATAAAAAGATGGAGAGAACCAGATAGATGGGATAGTAGTGATCCACAAAGATTGGGTCCACCAATTTTTCGAAAAAATATGCATATCAGACCTTACGTAAGATTAGCGAAAGTTGAAGAAAAACGAGAACAGCCGGATCCTCTGGTTACGATTACCGAAACTTTGGGTGCCTTAAATACTGTCGGGAGTTATATCGTTAATATGACCAGAGGAGTGGAGAACTCAAATTATCCACCAAAGGAATTACCATCAGCTATATACACTATTTCAAAGAATATTTTAGGTAAGATTTTGATAAAATTCAACTATTCTTTTTCCAGAATTTATAAATTTTGCATAGTTTAATTATATTTTTTTTTAGGACGCAATGTAACAGATAGTATTGCACCGCTAGTCCGAGGTGTAGCTTTACCTCTACGACCTATACCGACCGAAAGTTCTTCTGTCTCTTCTGTTTCTTCTTCTCCTGCAGAGATTAATCAAAACATTAGAGAAAAAGAATCAGTGATATCGTCGGTCGATTGTACTACGGCAGAAGGCAATCTTGGAAAATGTCAGGATTTAAGTAACTGTCCTCAATTGTTACTCGATTTGACCAAACTCAGACAATCATTATGCTTTAAAAGTTTATTTGTTCCGGGCGTTTGTTGCCCATTGACGGATAAAGTCGACAATAATGGAACTAGGTAAATTCAACAACAATAATTTCGTTATGATTTGTTATAGCAAGATCGTTCATAACCTAAAAAAAATTGGATATGTATGAATTTTCAGCTCGATAGCCGGTATAATTCCAGCACCAGGAATCGAGCCACCCATACATTCTCCATCGAGACCACCAGTCCGACCAACGAAGCCACATCAAACTCCTCGACCCATTCCATTGTTTCCTGTCATTACAACTGGTAGCACGATTACAATTACTATAGAATTACAGAATTTACAATTACGACTACTACTTACTGTAGAATTCGTTTCAGTATCTCCTATCAATCCATCGGTAAATCATTCAACTAATTTCTTTGGATCTTCAACATCCGGCAGCACTATTGATAATAATTTTATACAAAACGATGAAGGTAAACAAATGTAAAAATATAAAACACATACATATAGAAATGAATAAGCAATAGCAACAACTAAATTGTTGATAAATTCTTGTGGTAGAATGTGGAGTAAGAAACTCAGGTAAATATCGAGTAGTCGGCGGAGAAGAAGCTCTTCCAGGACGTTGGCCTTGGATGGCAGCGATTTTTTTACATGGCTCTAAACGCACAGAATTTTGGTGTGGTGGATCTTTGATTGGATCGCGATACATTTTAACTGCGGCTCATTGTACACGCGATCACCGTCAACGGCCGTAAGTTACTCGTTCGTAAGTAAATGTTTTCAAAACTTTTACATAAGAAGAAATAAAATGACGATTTTCGAACTTTCGAACAGATTTGCTGCTAAACAATTCACTGTACGTCTTGGAGACATAGATCTTGAAAGGAATGACGAACCATCCGCGCCAGAAACTTACATGGTTAAACAAATTCATGCACATCCAAAATTCTCTCGTGTTGGATTTTATAATGATATTGCAGTTTTGGAGTTGACGAGGACTGTTCGAAAATCTCCTTATGTAATACCAATTTGTTTACCACAAGCACATTATCGAAACGAACGATTTGCTGGTGCTAGACCAACCGTTGTTGGATGGGGTACTACCTATTATGGTATATATATATATATATATATTTTTTTTTTTCTATTCCTTTTACTTTTGTTCATATTCAATTCACATTCATTTTTTTCTATTATTTCTATTTCTTATTTTTTCAAAATATTTATATATTTATAATTTTTTAGAATTAAAAAATTTTTAAGAATTTTTAAGAATTAAAAAATTATTATATGATTTCTTTCAATAGGTGGAAAAGAAAGCACGGTACAGCGGCAAGCAGTGCTTCCAGTATGGAGAAACGAAGATTGCAATGCAGCTTATTTTCAACCAATTACTAGTAATTTTCTTTGTGCTGGTTATAGTCAAGGCGGCAAAGATGCTTGTCAAGGTGATTCCGGTGGTCCACTTATGCTTAGAGCAGATGGTAAATGGATTCAAATCGGTATTGTCTCGTTTGGTAATAAATGTGGAGAACCAGGATATCCGGGAGTATATACGCGTGTTACTGAATACGTAGACTGGATTAAAAATAATTTGAATTAAGCATGAGCAATTTTTATCTTAATTGATTTGTATTTCCGACTTCGGATGACATGATTCTTATTCGGTAATACAATATCATTTGTAAGTATATTATGTGAGTGCCAAGAATCTTAATTTATACATTACCTCTTTATATTATATGCACTAGCGTAATTAGAATAATTGCACATATATTTGTGCAATCATACAAATTTGTAAATTATATTATAATAATTGTACATACGCGCGCGCACTTATATATGCAAATATACGTAATTTAATAAATTAAATTTATTTACTTATTAGCAATAATAACAAATATTACCTATACGAATGCGGCTGTAAACTCTCAATTATTTGTTCCTCAATTGTTTTAATTTCAAGAAATCGTTTACCTATGGCTATCTATCGTTCGTTTATTCATTTAAAATTACATAATTCGTTTAATTACAATGTATTTTACATTTAATCCTTGGCTCTTATAACAAAAAGACGACCAACGATTTAGAAATCTTTGATATTTCAGAATGAAAACTAAAAGTAACTCAGTTCCAAATTTCAAAAGTTTCGTCGAACAAATGATCGATGGAGCGCTAAAAAATAATGGTTAGTGTAATAATTAACATTCATTTTATTATTGTATACTACATACATTTAAAATATCTTGCATAGATCAAATTGTACAATTTCATCAAATGATTTATGAGAAATGGAATTTCAAGAAATTATTGGAATTAGAAAATGCTAACTATAAACAAAATGAAGAATCTTTAGAATCGAAAGAGGTATCAACTGTTAAATAAAAATTTTGTACTTAATATTAATTGTACTATTTACGTTTCAAATTTTAGAATATATCAGCAACGGTAGCGCATCGTAGATCGCGTCGCTATAAATATAAGCGAACTTCGGTAACGATTTTCCATAAAATGCCTAGTCAAAAAGATGTGTCAGAAATAAGACAAACACCAAACTTCGTTTCGATTAACAATAAGGAATTTACTAATGAAAAAGAGGATTTGAATAAACTAGATGACATTAATCTTTCTCCTATCATTGGTGATACTAAAGTTATTGAACTTTGGAGCAACTCAACAAACCGCGCAGCAGATAAATTACAAATTGCAACAAACAACGTTTCTTTGGTTGACTGTGATCATATGCATGGGTTATTATTCTATTTATAAAAAATCAAATTTCGTCAAATTTATTGAATTTAGAGAATAGTTTGCAACATATACTTGTTTGCTTAAAAAATAAAATATAGATTAGCAAGTCAGCGACAAAATGAAAAAAAACTATCCTTTGAAGCTTGGAAAAATAAGAAAACTATCACATATAAACGAATACTTAAAAAAATAGAAACTGAAAAACAGCAAAAATTACTTGAAAATTTAACAAATACAAAATGGAAAAAAATTGCTCAACAGGTTTGTATTATAATTAATTTTTCAACTTTCTTTCAAATACTTCATATTCTTTAATAATTTTAATCTATAATTTTTTTTTCACTTGTTAAGGCACAAATACGCAAGGAAAATAAAAATCGGCGAAAGCAAAAGTTACTTTCTAAAAAATATTTTGAAATGAATAATTGTAATGTAAAGTCTAATTGTAATAAAATGAATGAAAAACAAATTATTGAAGAATTTATTTCAAATTCATTTGGAGAAGAAAAGAATATGAAATTACATAAAGAAAAAAGAAATGAATCAAATATTGTGCGGTAAAATCTTTTAAATGTATTTTATATAATTTTCATTATATAAAAAAAAAGAAAAATAAGAAATTGTTTTCATAATTTTCAGAGGATCAAGCAACAATCCTAACAACGATAGAAAAAATAGAGTGTCTTCAATGATTAATTCTATTGAAAGTATTGTATTTTGTTCTTGGTTAAATCAATTGAATTGCGCACTTCATAACAAATATTTACGTGAACGTCGACATCTTGTACGATCGTTTTATTGTCAACCTTTCTATTATGGAGATGAAAAGTTTTATATCAGATAAGTACTTACAATTGTAAGTATATATATATGAGAAATTATCTCTATCTCGATTGCTTCTAAAAAAATATGTAAATAAAATTACATACATAGAATTCCTAATATCAGGATCAGTAAAAAAATAAAATATATTAAATAGCGATAATTCACTTTATAAATGCGACATATTTTGTATATTTATAGTAGTTATAATAATAACTGATCAAATAAAATAACAGTTTTGAATAAATTTTCATATTTGATTTAATTAACATATTTATTTTATAGCCTTATTTCTTCTAAGATTTTACTCAATTAATGGAAAAATAATAAAAAATTTAAATTTAAATCCAATAATGATTCCAACAATTAAATCAAATAGTTTTATTTATACTTTATATGTTTGTATATTCTTTTATATTCACCGACAGTGATTATATTGTAATATCCAAATTGCATATATTGAATATTATTTGCACTAAATTATTATTCTAAATTTCGAAAATATTATTTTTATTATTAAATATAAATTCAAAAATATGTACGAAATTTAAAATATATATACATAAATACTTTTTTATTTTTTTATATTTTAAAATATTTTCCAATACTATATTTTGCTTCTTTTCAAATAAGTTATAATTTTTTTGAAAATATTTAAAATTATTTTAAAAAAATCTGATATATACAATTATTCAATTGCATGTTTTTATTTTCATTATATTATAAAAAAAATTCCATTATTGTATACAAAAAAAATTTATTTGCTTGTTTTCTTTAATATCTTATAATACCTTCATGTATAATTTTATTATTATTTTTATTATTTTTTCTTTAATGATAATTATATAATAGATATGATGTTTCAAAATTATGTTCTAAATTTATAAAATAAATTATAATATTTATGAAATATTTAAACCAAATATATTAATTTATAAATGACATTTATAAATATACATATATAAGTTAATATATTCCTATATATCCGTGTCACATATATTATTTATTTGTTTTTTTAAATGTAAAAATTTTGTTTGCATTTGTTTCGCCATTAATTTAAACTAATTTCTTTGTAATTTATATATAATTAATTTTTAATTTAAAAATATAAATTTCGATTTTCATTTACAAACATTTTATAAAAATTCAAAGTCAAAAAAATAAAAATAAAATAATTTGTAACATATATTAATATTTATACTCACTTTAGATAGTTTTAATATTGCATTTATCTATTATTTCCAATATGTTTGTCTATTTCATTGATTAAAAAATATAGTTTCAAGAAAGAAAATAATAAAGTGAACTATTTATTCGAGAACGGTATTTTTTAAATAATTTATACCTTACATTTAACAAATTTAGACATTTTCTTTTTAAATTATATATATATATATATCACAACATTTGTACATATTTGTACAAATTTGAAATACATCTATGCATATACATCACATTATATTACAAATATGATTTAATAAAAAATTATAATATTTAATTATCAAATTTATAATAAGATTGTTGCATGAAATATGTACATCGCATTGTTATAGTATTTTTTTTATTTGCACTTATAAATAGTTTTAAATTTAATTATTTTTAATCATTGCAATTTAATACAAATTTTATAAAACATATAGATTGCGAATGTATAACACATGCATCGAAATATATATTTTCTTATATTTAAATATCTGAACATAAACACTAACCTAAAATTACTAATTAATAATTGTATTATTTTTATTGAAAATAAGCATACGACAACATTATGGAGAAGGAAGGTAAATACTTTCAAAATAATAAATTGAAAAACAATTATATATTTTTAATTTTTATTTTTTTCAGAAATCTGTCAATATTTTAATGACATTATTAAAGATGAAAAAGATGTTTCTGCTGGAATGGCTGCTATACGTACACTATTAAAAGTTTTAGAGTATTCAAAGTGTAAGACTACATAATAGATTTTTAAATAATATATATCTTTATTATATATTCTTTTTTCTTTTGTAGCTGAAACGGTTCAAGAGCTTAGATACTGTTTACAGAATGCAATAGATGCAATGAGATCTACTGAAAATCCTGTAACTGCCATTGCATCTGGCAGTGAATTATTTCTTCGTTTTATAACTTTGGCTACATTAGATACTCCTGTAAGAATATATTAATATGATTTGTCATAAATCTTACTCTTTTTCTATATAATATTTATTCTAATCTTTCCTTTTTTTAATTTTTTTATTTTAATATTAATATTCATGATATCAGTTAATTACTTGAATATATTCAAAATCTTAAATCATATTATTATTTATATTTATTTATCTATATTATTCTATATTAGTCATTTGCAGAATGTAAGGGTATTATGCTCCATAGAGGCAAAATGTTTTATGAGAAATTAGTAGCTGCCAGAGGAAAAGTAGCAAAAGTTGCAGCACATTTCATTAAGGATGGCTCTGTAATTTTCATTTATTTTGGAATTTTTTTATGAAAATTTTTTTTGGTTTTCTATTTTTTTATTATGTTTATTACAGAAAATACTTACTCATTCAAAATCTAGAGTTGTATTGCAAGCAATGAAAGAAGCTGTTGAAAGTAATAAAATATTTGAAGTATATGTAACATGTTCTTCTCCAGATAATAGTGGGTAAATATTCTTTTTAATAACTTAAAATGTAAATATTAATGTATAATATATTTATCTTATCTTTTTCATTTTTTTAATGGACAGGGAAGAAATGCATGAAAATTTAACAAAATTAGGTTTATCTTGTACATTAATATTAGATTCTGCAATGGGATATGTCATGGAACAAGTTGATATGGTCATGGTAGGAGCAGAAGGAGTTGCAGAAAGTGGAGGTGTTATTAATAAGGTATATTATAATTTTCTTAATTTTCGATAATTGATCATTCTTAACTGATATAAATTTTAATTTTCATTGATATTGATTTATAGGTTGGCACATATACAATGGCAATGTGTGCTAAAGAAGTAAAGAAACCATTTTATGTCTTAACAGAGAGTTTCAAATTTTCAAGAATATATCCCTTAAATCAAGTAGATCTTCCAAATGAGTTTAAAGTAAAATATTAAAATTTTCTATTATTTTTAATTAAGATATAGAATATATTTAAAAAATTTTTTTGTTTTTTCTTTTACAGTATACAGCAAGTACATTAAAAAAAGATTTGCAGAAAGAACATCCATTAGTTGATTATACGCCACCACATTATATTAGTCTTCTCTTTACTGATTTAGGTATATTAACACCTTCAGCTGTAAGTGATGAACTTATTAAATTATACTTGTAACATGTATGTGCATATACATCTGTACACCAAAATACATATACAAATAATTTTAATACGAATATAGGTAAAAATAAAATTATTTATACAATGACAATAATAAATATTTAACTTTACAAAAGACTTTAATATAAGTTTTATTAATTCTTAAAATAATATTGAGTATTGTAAAATAACACACTCGTTTTTTTAAAATCTCATTTCCAAATAACACACGATAAAACACTTATTCTTTGTTATAATACAATAGAGAAATTCAACACTGTTTTGAATATTTATAAATTTTCTCCTAGTTATGACTTATTAGAAGATGACTTACGCATCTCGCACAATATACACATGTATACGATATCTATAACCACATTATCATATTAAATACAAATAATCTATATAATGCATCTCAATAGTTGAGCATCACCGTATTGCACAGCAATAACTAATAAGATTTATAACTTTTAACAAAATTAAAAAAAATTGTTGTAAGTTATTAATTAATAACTTATGCATTATAAAAAAAATCTTTAAATTTGCAATATTTGTTACATATATAAATAATGCTTTAAAAGTTTTATTTTATATTTAGTTTCATTTTAATGAAACATAGGAAATAATGATATGAAATTATAAATGTTTTTGAGTTAATACTCATAATTAAATAATTTTGTTTTTTTATATTATTTAACATGTGTTTACTACGCTTATTGCGAAAATTTCTTCTAAATAAATATAATTCATCATTAAACATTTTTCGTTTTATCAATAAATACTGGCTATTAAAATTGAATTGTCGTTTGGACGGATATATAACATAAGGAATTAAGGCGGAAATATTAATATAAAAAATGAAAAAAATAAGTAATAAAAAATTTATGGATATTGGATCATCCTAATAGTCTTAAAGATTTTTCAAATTTTAAAAGAAATTGAATAAAATTTTATATATGATTATACCATAGTATGATAAATATTCATATTTTCTATTGATAATAATATAAATACAATGAAAAAATAGAAATATCGATGGTTCACTATGAAAAGCTCACTTTCAATTCTGTTTGATTTGATTTTCATTAAATGTAATATATTTTTAAAATTCCAGTAAAATCATTAATTTATTCTGAAATATTATTATACATTATTTATATTTTAGTAGAAAAGATAAAAAATAATAATATTTACAAACGAATATTTTATGATAAATGACTTATGGTAATTATTAAAATTTTTTCTTATTGAATTTAAATATTCAAGATTTTATAATTATTAATAATTAAAATAATATTATCTGTTCCAAGTTAATATATATATACATAAAGATCTTTATTTAGTCGCGTATAAAAATTTTTTCTTTTAAAATAGATTATTGCGAGATTTTCATAGCAAATCATGAATCTATCATGTATACGCTTTTAGCAAATGTTTTAACATTATTTTTTAAAGCTCTAATCTGAACTTTTATAAGATTTATATGAAAAAATTGATTATTATAATAAACTGTGAAAAGAATAATATTCATGATACAAAGATTTTAGCACCAATTTAAGCTTATTATTATTTATAAATACGCTTGAGAAAGTGTTTCAACAACAGTGTATATCTGATCGAAATGAGGACGTTTTTCAGGTTCATATTCCCAACATCGTAACATTAAACGGTATATTTCGTCAGGTGTAGTTTCTGGTGCTGGCATTCGATAACCTAGAGGTAAGAAATCTTTATTTAAATTCTATATAAATTTTCTATTCTACTCTATTTAGTTTTAGATATTATTAATATAATACAATAAAATCTCATATAATGCAAATTTTTATAATGCGTTAAAAATATTGCGATTATTGTTTTCATTATACAATTCGACAATACTTCATATATATATATTTTTAAATCAATAACTCATATATGTTATTATTTTTTAAAAAATTGTTTTGTTTGATGAAACATAGAACATAAAACATGACATGATAATAATTATTATACGAAAAAATTCTCGTTCAGCATTTGTTATAATGTGAATTCATACAATACATTATATATATAATCGCATTACATAGGTGATCTACTGTAATAATATTGTGATAAATATTGTATATTGCAATTTAAATATTACCTGCATCTATCTTTTCGCGAGCTTGAGAATTAGACATTCCACTATAAGGATTTCCACCTTTAGAAAATATCTCCCACATTAAAATTCCATAACTCCATACATCACAAAGTGATGTATACTTGCCTATTGAAAATATTACAATAAAAAATAATATTAAAGTTTTTAATATCTATATAATATATATCATTTTCTTAAATACCGAAATTTAATGCTTCTGGTGCAGTCCATTTAATTGGAATTTGTTTCATACCATCTGAAACTATATATTCTTCTTCTTCTCGTGACATTCCAAAATCTGATATTTTTACTATAGATTCATATCCTAAAAAATATAATATTATTTTTAGTATTCTAATTCATATATTTTGTAAATTATTTTTATAATAATTAAAAATCAAAATGTTCTTACCTACGAGACAGTTCCGAGCAGCTAAGTCTCTATGAATACAATATTTAGATTCCAAATAGCGCATACCTGCAGCTGCATCTTTACACATTCGAAGCTGTTCTTGTTGTGTAATAGTATTAGTATTTTTTCTTAAATAAGTTAACAATGAACCGCCTATCACATATTAATTTAGCATTAATAAACAATTATATTCTATAATTTGAAAAGTTTTTAATTCCAAAATTAAAAATTAAAATCTTTTACTAAATTTATTAATTTACTCAACATACCGGGAACTAATTCCATAACAATCATAATAGGTTGTTTTTGGACACAAATTCCAATAAGCTTTACTATATTTGGATGATCATATTGTTTCAATATGCGTCCTTCTTGCAAAAATTTACGTTTTTGTTCATCCGGTAGCGTTACTTTACAAGTTTTTACAGCCACCTCAGTCTTACAGGTTTTTAATTGAGCTTTATATACATCTCCGAAGTTACCCTAAAAATATATAATATTTTATGAATATCTAATTTTATATAATTCATGTGAATTTTTTGAATTGACATTTTTTAATATTTTAGAAAAATCTAAAATATTATAATTTATTAAAGTAAATTAAATTTATATAATTATATAATTTGTGTAACAATAAGATATATAATATATAACAATAAGATACTTTGAGATGCAAAAAACTAAAATAATTTCTTTTTTCTTTAAATTTTAATACCCGTCCTATTTTTTCTAGAAGAATTACATCATCGTTATTAAGTTCCCAACGTTCACGTAAAATTGGTGTTTTGAGGATAGCTCCAGATCGACTGGTAACTGGTAATCCGGATAACCATTGATGTCTGATTAACTCTTGAATTGATGGAAACGTAGGGCCTTCAAATCTGTAATGTCCCTAAAATTAATAAAAATACATACAAATACATTTGTTTCTGTATCCTCTATATATAGACATATAGTATCAAATTAAATAATTGCTTACTTCAGGAGTAGTTTGCACTATAAAATGCTTGTGTCCATCCCAACAGACAGATAAAACTATTTGGCACTCATCATTTCTTGTTGTTTCGCGTACTAAAAAATCTCCTTCAGTGACGAGTAATCTAACAACTTCTTCTCTTGGTAGCACACCATGAAACCATTCTTCTTCCATAAGACCTCCATTTCCATTTCCCTTCTGATTAGTTGTTAAATGTGAAATCCGAAAAGATGCCTATAACAATAATATGTAATACTGTATTTAATAAACAAAAATTCATCACACTTAGAATTATCACACCTAGTACAAAATTTCTTTTTCTACCTATCATTACCTGTAATTATTATCGCTAATCTGTAATATTATCGTAATTGCATCACAAATGTTAGTTTTAAAAACAATCGAATGTAATTTATAAACAGGATAAACATGCTTAATATTAAAAACCAAAAATAAAATTGTTATCAATTCAATTGTAAACTTTTTATGACACACATTCTTTCATAAGCATTTGATATATATGATAAGAAAGAAGTAATTATGCATGAAACATATTTGTATCTTTACAATAAACGGGTAACATATAAAGAAAACATACAACTGGTAGAGTATTATCTGCTTTTGGAGTAGGACCTTCGCTACTCGATCTAATTGTTCCATCTTTTGTGTCGTTTATTATTGGTAAAGATTTGAAGGGAGATCTAAATATTGTCATGAATCGTTGATTTCTTCGTAATGTAAACAGACCAATATCTGCAACTGTATTTTTCTGCAAGGGCAGTGATGCTAACTAATATCAATCATAATATCAATCAAATAAAATTGTTTTATATCGAAAAACTATTTGTAATACAATAATTTTTTTTAACAAGGTAATTATAAAATATTTAAATAATATATAAAAATATTCGATTTATATATAATTTTAATCTATTACCTTACTAATAGAAGGCGAATCAGCAAAAGAACTTTCCATTGAGAGATCATAACCAAGTGGTAATTCTTCACAACCTAATTCATTCAAAGCAGCTCTAATAACATCCACTTGTCGTTGAAGTTTTTTTTCTTGACAACGTAAACGTAACTCTTCTCTTTCGCGGGAATAATCCAAAATCGATATCCTAATGAACAAAAAAATAAGAAAAAAATAAAAATATAAATAATAAGAATAAAAAAAATATATATATACTTTAATATTATCAATATTAATGAAAATATAATAATTTATTCTTAAATAAAATATTCTTACTTAGAATCGCTATTATTTTCCGATGGATATTGTGGGTTTTGTCGGCTTTGTTGAGTCGCTTTTAATGAGTTTTCTAGTTCTGTTAATCGATTTCTTAACCAATCTATAGTTAAATTATCTACTGTTAATTTATTTGGTAATAATTTTCCCGATGTATCATCCACAAGATTCTCATCAAAAATAAATCTTATTGGAGATGCAGGTCGCGTTCTATAACAAATGTTAACAAATTTTAATATTATTTTGAAAAATTACATTGATAAAAGCAAATATGAAATGAATACCTATGTTTTCCTATAAAATCCCTATATTCTTCTACAGGTTTTACACAATCCACAGCTTTTTGCATTCGCCGATGTATTTCTTGAAATTTATCTGTTGTAAAATCAGAATATTTCACTATATCCTGAAGTATGGTTTTCCTATCATGTAAAGAACAATGTTTTTATATTTGTGATATAATGGATATTATTATTATAACAATCATTAATGTTTACCTTTTCTATTACCATATGTTTGCATGAAAGTTTCATGTAAAATAAATAAGTATTTCATAGAATACAACAAAGAAATACATAATAATTTTTTTTAGAATTTAGAATAAACAAAATGCTTACCATGATGTTATAAATTCTTGATGAATTGCCTGTTGTCGATGAAGTAAGCTTGGTAAGTAACAAGTTCTTAAGTCATGCTCACACTCAGTTACAGCACCCAAAAGTAGTACATATTCATTGTGGGTAAGATGAAGTTTTCTACAAGCTTTTTGATATTTTTCTCTTACTTCATCCAATTTTCTACCAACTCTACCCGCTAAACATATATTATAAATAATAACAATTAATTGTAAATTAATTATAAAATATAAATACTTACATTTAACATAATGTTCTTCAAAACGGGATCTCATCAATTTATACATTTCTAGATTTTTCTGATATTCTAATTTTTTCCTGGCAACATCATCAGTTAACTACAAGATATAATAAATATGTAATATAAAATTTAATATTTTATTATTTACTATTTATTACTTTTTACTATTTATTTATACCTGTTGAAATTGATTATTTAACCATGTTTGTTCTTCTTGATATATTTTTCTAGCTCGTCTTCTTTCAGAATGTAATGTTGTAATATGTTCAACTACTATAGCTTCAATAGAATCTGCTTGTTGTTTGATTAACTTTGCTGTTTGATCAATAGAGTCCATGATATCCTTCCAACTCTACAATATAGTACTATGTAAGCAAATGTTTCTGAGAAATTATTATAAATATTTAAGAAAAATTATAAACATTCATTTCAATTTTGAACACATACTTGTGCTATTAGACTACCAACAAGATCTTCATTACGTTCAATCTTTTTCCCTTGCATCGTCAAAGAGCAGATCGTTGAAGCATATTCGCGATCTGATTTAACTTTAATCGTTAAACATCGTCTCATTGTTTCCAGAAGTTTAATTTCAGCATCTTGACGGGCGAGTAACGCCTCATGTGATGACTGTCCTTGTAAACTCGTAGAAAAACCCATCCCGCTTATCATATATAAAACTAAAAATCGTCGTCTTACCGACTTCTTTAGACGTGTCACGAACAAAAATTCATTCTTATGCTAGACAAATGTAGTGACATTAATGTTAGCAAAGAATCTAATGAACCTCAATGAATCATTCATCGAAATATTACATTGCAAACACAGATTTATGTATACATTATTTAATCAGATTATTATATATCTCTACTACAACTCACTTGGCTGAGATCAACACTTATATTTATACAGACCTCAAAGTGCAAAAATTTACTTTTATTCCAGAAATACCGTCATGAAACAATAAATAAAATAGATGATCAATTTAACTTTGATAAAAATAGAAACCAATGTATAAAATCTTAATAATATATTAAAGACATGAATAATAATTTATTTTCTCTTTTTTGAAATTATATTATGAAAAAAATTTATTTTATTTTTTTTATTTCAATATGCAATTTTATTAATTAAAATTTTTTTTAAATTATTAATATTGTAATTTTCTAATAAATATCGCACTGTAAATCTATAAAGTTTAATATCAATGCTTAAAATACTTAAGGGTTCATTTTTATGAAAATTTCATTCGATATTTAAGTAAGTATCTTATTATTATATAGTCAATTGCATATGAATATTTGTAAGATAAAGATCGTTTGCTGCAGTTTATTTTAATATTAATACGTAGCAAAATGTTAAGTGGTAAAATGCAAGGTCTTACAAAAGAATCTCTGAAAAAGAATTCTATGGTATGTGAAAAAATAGTTTTAAAAGTCATATGATTTGAAAATTATTATTGATTTTTCTTTAGTTATTGCCATTATTTTTCTGCATCGGATTTGGAGCATTTGCTGCTACAGGTTATTTATTACGCCTTGCACTCCGAAGTCCTGATGTTACGTGGAATACTAGAACCAATCCTGAACCATGGAATGAATATAAAGATAAAGATTATAAGGTATGTTGAACATATAACGAGAATGATAAAAATAATATGATTAAAAAATAATTTCAATTTTAATATCAAACAAAGTAATAAAATTGACTAACAAAAATTTTAAATAATTAATTATCTAAAATTTATATAATTATCTGATCTTTTTCATTTTTATTTTCAGTTTATTAACATTCGTGATACAACTAAGTATAGAGCAACACCTCCACAATATTAAATATTAAAAGCATATATTAAGGTAGTCTTAACTAAAGAAAATAATTAAGAAATGTAGAAATCAAATTAATTTATACTTTATATTATTTTAAATTAGATTAATTTGTTGTTAATGTCATTAAAATATTTTACAAAACTTGTATTATAAAAAATTAAATAATATTTAAGAAATAAAAATTTAAATATCAATAAAGTTTATATTCTTTATTTTATAATTTATATAGAATTTATTATAAAAATAAATTAATATATATTTAATTATTTTATTTCCTATGTCGTAATTTTATATATATATATATATATAATTATATATATAAATTCATTGCATATACATTTCCAGCTAAAGTATTTTTATGTCATAATCAATTATATATATTATTATATGCGACCAATTACACAAAAATAGTCGTCAAAGCAAAATTTGAATTAGGTTATGAATAATCATGATGTTTGAAATACTAACGTAACAAAACATTTTTATCGATTGCATATGTATTAAATTACCAAATGTATCGCAAGAGAGCGCGTATATCAATCACAATTTAGTTAAGATTTTTATTTTCTTATAAATAATGAAATTCATTCAAATCATTTGAATATAACGTATACATAAAAATATTGTTAAATTAGACATTTTTAAAATTTGAGTTTTTCTTTAACATTTATATATGCAAAATATTTTATTGGTTAAAACAAATATGTATTTGTGATAATAGTTTTTTCTGAAAATAAATTAATTTATTTGTAAAATTTGTGATGTCACGCTCGAAACAGATAGATACTGATTAGAAAGATAAGTAAGATTAAAGGATTACAGATGCATTTTATTAATAATAAGTGGAACGTAATTTAATAAAAAATATAATATATTTTTATCATTTATTTTAAAATTTACATGTGAAATTAATTATATAAATTTTGAAATTTTAGTTAAAATATTTTTATTGATATAATTTTTTAATTGAAACATTTAAGATTTTTTTTTGAAATCCTTATTATTATATATATAATATGAATACAACTTGGGAAGATTTTTATGCTATCCATCCACCACCTCAAGATTTTGATCAAAGTGAAAAATTATTAAAAGCATTTGTACAACGACAATTGAAAAAGAATAATATGGTTGTATTAATAACAGTGAGTGTTCACAAAATGTTATATGTTAAGTCATTATTACTTAAAATTATATATAAAAATATATAAATATAATATAATATATATAAAAAAAATATATATAATTTTATAGAGTGGTGGGACAACAATACCTCTAGAACACAATACAGTAAGGTTTGTAGATAATTTTAGTGCAGGAACAAGAGGATCTGTATCTGCAGAATACTTTCTAGAAAATGGATATTGTGTAATTTTTGTGTATAGGTACTTTATATCAATAAATGTTTATGAACATATTTGTATATTTTAAGTTAATATCTATATATAATTTACCCATTTGTAGAGCTAATTCCTTGGAACCATTTTCAAGACATTTTAAAGGACAGAAAATTTTAGATATGATAGAAATCAATAAACAAAATGAAAAATGTATAGTTACAGGTATACATTTCTTTTATATTACAAAAAATCACTTATGAAAATCACTTATACATTTGAAATGATAATGATATGATTATTTTTAGTTTTACCACAATATACAGAAAATTTAGTAAAAATATTTCATAAATACAAAGAAACTTTAAATCAAGATAAATTGTTACAAATCACTTTCACTACTCTTTCCGAATATCTTTGGCTTCTTCGATCTGCTTGTCAAGCATTAGCGCCTCTTAAAAATAAAGCAATTTTATATCTAGCAGCTGCAGTTTCAGATTTTTATATTCCATCTAATGAATTGGTATATATTTTTTTAATTAAATTTTCTATAAGAATAAGTAAACATAAACATTGATATACACATATATAAATGATTTTTTTCAGGCAGTTCATAAAATTCCTTCTACTGGACCACCAACAATATCTCTTCAATTAGTACCAAAAATCTTAGCCCCTCTTGTAAGTTTATGGGTTCCAGAAGCTTTTGTGGTATCTTTCAAATTAGAAACTGAAGACAATCTTCTAATTTCAAAAGCAAGAGATGCATTAAATAAATATAAACACAATGTGAGTAATATTAATGAAATATTAGTATTATTTAATTATATAAAAAAAAATCTGAAACTTATTTTTTTTACACATTGAAACATTTTCCTGCAGTTAGTTATAGCCAATGTATTGCACACTCGAAAACAGAAAGTAATATTTGTTAGTCAAGAGGACATCTATATTATTTCTCTTACTAATGAACAATTAAATAAAGGTGAAGAAATTGAGCAATTGATTGTTAATAATCTCATTGAAAAACATCAAATTTTTATACAATCTACTGAACAATGTGAGTGTTGATGAACATTTTGTTTATGTATATTAAATTGATAAAATGCATTTTAATGTATTGAATAAATATTAAATACAATGTTGAATAAATATTAAACGATTGTATTTTGTATTTTTTTATCGTTAATTAATAATTTAGTATTATAAATTAATATGTTGTCATATTATGAAATTTTAAAAGATAAATTAGAAAATATTAACTCTATTATATTTTTTACATATTATTTACATCTTAAAATGAACATAAATTAAGTTTACATACATATTTAAGAATCTTTGTTGTCATATTTTTCATGATATTCTATTATTTTATATCAGTTTGGATATTTAATTTTGGAATGTATATATAATATTTCTCTTAATTAATTGATGATTTAAAGCTAGATTGAAAGTAATAGAATATTAATTTTTGAGACTTGTTATATGCATATTGATTTTATCAATCAATTGCCTATCTGTTGTTTCACATTGTGCTAATAAAAAAGTTAATGCTATAACATCTTTTTGTTCTACTGCTGTTTGAACTGCCTCATTTATCATTCTGCAAAAATGTTTTTTATTTTATTATATTTTTTATGATTTCATAATAATTATATCATGTTAACAATTATATATTAAATTATATGTTACTTACTTTAATTTAACCAAATATTTTACTTTCAATTCATTTTTTACTTTAGATAAATATTTTTTCGCTTCTCTGTCTTTATTATATTTTAAGCACTCATCAATAAAGGGCTAAAATAAATGAGAAAAAGAAACAACACATTTATATATCGATAATGATAAATGAAATATATTTAATATTGTGCGAACATACCTCATAACCAATAGGTGATTTTTTACTTTTAGAAAATTTTTCTAATTCATTCCATGCACCTTGTTCTGCCAAACACTGTATTCGTAGCCACCAATATCTAAAAAAAACTTTTTATACTATTCATATAGATAATGATATCAAAAGAAAATATTAAAATACGCAAAATTTAAAATATACAAAATATGTAAAATACATCATACCTTCGATCTGATATTCGATATTCTGATTTCAATTTGTCGGCTAACTTTAACTCATTGCGCAATAATAATATTTTTACAGTATCATGAAGTGGTTTTCCTACAATTATTTCTTGTAATGTGTCTTCCATAGACCTTTGATAACGTAACAATTTTATTTGCTCTTCTGTCAAAGTGGCATTAGTATCATTACGAGCTAATTTAAAATTTTCCTGTGCGGATTGTAATAATGCTTCTCTCGACATTACATTCTAAAGAATACTATGAAATAATAAAATAGTTACATATATCATTAATAATTGATCATATTAATTGTTGCAAACCTTTCGCTGATAACTCTCGGTAATAAACCATATTGCTTGAGAATGAAAATCATCGTATTGATTATAAATATCGCGAAGTGTTTCTCGGTTATGATTCTGACAATATTTAATATATAAAGCCATTGCTAAAGGACAATGCATTATCGACATCTGGGGAAAATTAATGAAAAAAATATTAAGCATCTCTAAATCAATCAAAATCAATAAAATTATACCTGAAAATCACCAAGAGGCATATTTTCTCTGAGATGAAGTATTACAGTATAAACTAAATCGGTATTTCCACTTTCAACTGCTTTACGTAAAGCAGCTTTTTCTTCACCAAGCGTTAGTAAAAGTGGTACTTGTTGTTGTGCACGTGGTTCGTAATCTATTAGCTAAAAAGATACAAATAAACAAAGAACAATTTGGATTAGTTAGTTAATAACTAGACTAATTTAGTCTACCTTAATTGCTAATTGTTTTCGACCACAGTCAGCTGCTCTTCTTGCAATTTCGCTATAAGAAACACCAGGCGCATAGCCTAATTTATCAGCTATTTCTTCTGCTATTTGTTCTTTATCTAACTGTGTTTGTTTTACCTATTATAAAAAAATAATAAATAAATAGATATTTATTATTATTATAAAATTTAGATATTATTATAAATATAGATATTATTACAAAATTTATATTCATGTAAATATCGTTTGAGTAAATGAAACATAACAACAAATATTACTTTGTAGCAAGCCCAATGAGCTAATATTCGACTTTCCCCTTCGATTTCTGGTAATTGAAGATGCCGTGCAATTTGTATACTTAAATAGTAATGTCGTCTAGCAACAAGTCTATCCAACAATACTTGGCTCGTGAGAACAGTGAATCTATCGCCATTAAGGTATTCTTTTATTATAGAAAATAATAAAATTGAAGAAAATATGAAATGATTGAATTGTTCAACAACTATTAAATATTATTCGTTAATAAAAAGATACTGTGTATATGTTAGTGGAATTCCAATGGCAGGATGCCTCACAGCATTTAAAACTCTTAAAGTTCGACACATATTAACGTAATATTCAGGATCAATTGTTTTACTAAATCCTTTTCCAAATTTTGCAGCCTATAAAATTATTATTAATAATAATGAAAAGTGAAAAAATATAAATAACACTCAATGAGTTTACCTTCATTAAAAGTTTTTGCGTTTCAAAATCAAATTCATGACTAGCTCCATCAATGCAAGCTTTTATTGCTGCATCTAATTTATCTTTAACTAAATCCATATAACCATCAGCTTTGTGACTTCTTCTTTGAAATTGTTTAGAAGCTTCTAATAAATAAGATGCAGGATCAGTTGAATTAATTTGAAATATCTTTTGTACAACATTCGGTACTTTTTGTATCATTTCATGAGAAGAACCAGATAATACGCGTACACCATCAATTTCTGTAATAAGATGAACTGGACCATCATATGTGTATGTTATAGTTTCGGCTGTTCGTCCAATTACCATTACGGTACTATTCCAACTACATATTACAGCTTCTGTTCCACACCTAAAAGTTTATTTATGAAATAAATCAATTTATAATCAAAAAAAAAAAAAAAATAAAAAAAATCAAATAATCAAAAAAAAATCATAACATAGGAAAATTATGCAAATATATTAACCATGCTATGTTTTCTAATGATTCTTTCATATTTGTATAATGTTCGCAATATTTTTCATTAAAATCTATAGAACCCATATACAAATGACCAGTGTCTGTATAAAGAGCAATATGACGATTGTTTCCAGATACAGCCATTGCAATCACACTATTTACTTTATTATATCTGGTAAAAAGATTGTCCTAAAAACATAAAAATCTTCTAAACATTATAGACATATTTTTTTTTGTATTTCAATATTGAAAGCATTTATATTATACAAATGGTATATGTGTTGCAGTTTGATAAGATTGATGTATCACAAATATTCCATCTCTATTTGATAAAATTACACGTGTTTCTCTGTCGCAGTGGACTAAATACCAACATTCAATTTGTCCTCCATATCCTGAAAATAAAAAAAAATATACTGATAATAAAAATTTAATCCTTAATTTAAAAATATTGAATAAAATTTATTTACTTACTAGGAATTTCTGATATTTGTCTAACTTTTGGTTCAGCTATATTATTTACTAAAAATATACGATTGGTAGATGTTAAAACTGCAATACCAGTTCCACTATAACTGACAAAAAATTTTGCTTCCACAACTTTAGTATCTTTTACCTCCTAGTTAGAAGTATCATGATTATAATATTTTATATAAATAATCCTTAATCTTTAATCAAACAGAAAATATCATACATTTCCCATACTAAAAGCATGTAGATATGTACCAAACATATCATATATATGAATCATGCCATCATCTTCTACACATAATAATTCTTCTTGTTGAGACCAACCCAAAAGGATTAATTGAGCACCACTCCACTAACAAAAGTAATGAAAATAAAGAAAAATAAATATGAAAAAAAAATTTTAATGTATAATATTAATTGAAAAATATAATTTTTGAAATTTTTACTTGCAATTTGGCTGTTAATTTTCCAGAAGAAGTGTACAAATATATCATAGGTTTATTTGCTCCTTGTACTTTAACTAATTTTTTAGGATTTCTAGTGACTGCAATAGAACCTCCATAAGGAGCAGCCACCAGCATGTTATTATTTGAAACTTCATGTTGAAAAGATAATGGATATAATTCAAATTTTCTAAAAAAAGATTATTTTTTTTATTTTCTTATATATAAATTTATGTCAGAATATGATAACCTCACATTTTTATTACCTAAAATATACATCTCGACCCAAAGGAAAACAATCGGCAGTTAACATTAATAACATTTTTACCGAAATGAAAAATCAAATATTATTTTAATCAAATATTATTTTATGGATATGATTTTATGAATATTAAGAATATTAACTATGTTTTAAACCTATTTAAAGTGTTATTGAATCGATTCGTATCAAACACAAATATATGATGGCGAAGATTCCACATGAAATATTGCAAAAGATACACATGAAAAATCATTTTATCACTTTTATATTTTTAACAACATAAATAATGTTACAATGATTCATATTATATATAAAATGATTTTTAAATCTCGCAATTAACAAAATAATAAATATAACCTTTCGATTGAAATTTATTCTATCTAGTATATTAGAATTGATTGGCGCAATAAAGAACTTATAAGAAATGCGATTACAATAGTAAGGAATTATTGCTGAAATATATATATATATATATATATACTATATTATTCAATATTGAATTGAAGATAAATTCATATTGTATTAAATCAAATAAAAATATATCCGAAGAAATAGAATAAATATAAAAAATATAGAATTGAATTACTGAATAATTTTGATAAAAATTAAGAATAAATAATCTTGTTTAAGAAAAATATTTGATTATAAATTTGAAAAAATAAAATGAAATAGAAAAGAGTAAAAATTTAAATGAAATACTAGATGAACATAGTAGCAGTGAAAGGTTTTCTGATAAAACATTCTTACGTTCATTCAATTACGTTTCGCATTCTTTTCTTAAACTGCCTGTACTACATACATACATATGTATATATGATATACAAAGGCATGTTTCGTATACCGTTCATTCGATTCTTTACCGTTTCCCCTACCTGGGAGAATCTCGCTGTAAGTCGAGGTAGTATCTCGAACGTAGGTAACCCCGTTAAGTCTCCATCTGCGAATCTACTGTACTGTCTTGTCTATTGAGAAAGACAATACAACGTGCTTATTAGTTTTCTGTGTTTTTTCCTTTTTGTGTTGATTGCAATTTTTGATTTTTGATGAGTTTAATATTGTATTTGTATTTTAACTTCTTGATAATTTATATTTTAATATTTTAATCGGTTCGATTGCGGTACCTTCCACTTTGTTTCTTTTGAGATCAAAAAAATACGAGATAAGTTGAATCATGTGAAAATTTAAAGCACACAAGAAATTGATAGAATAGAATAATTGATACAATAAATCAATGATTATCGATTTTTAAACGAACGCGAGTGAATTTCAAGAAAAAAAAACCCGGCTAATTAGACGGCCGTGGTTATATAGTTAAACGATGAAGCGGGATTATTAGTGATTCAGTTTACTTTAAACAACTTAACTGATCGATTTGAATGGTGATGTTTTATTCAGATAAATATCAATACGGTGCAAAATAACGAATATGATAAAAACGTAAGTTGCCCTTTCGGCAAAGAAATAGCTCTACGATATGCTTTTTCCTGAAGATCTTATGATTTTGTTAATACACGATCACTAATAATAAAAGACAAATTTACGAAGATGAAATTAGTAAAGCGTTTACTCTTATACGCGATATATAATGTGCTAAACAAAACCGAATGATTCTTCGAATGGAAAACGAGTAGAAATAAGCAGAAGTGAGTAGATGAGAGCAAGTGAAGAATTGTGTCGCGTATTAATCTAGTCGGACCACATAGTTGTGACGAAGAACCTGACGCATAAAATTCCTTCGAGGTCGCGCGCCTTCTCGACTCGTTTCATCTTTAAACCTGTTCTTCTTTGCGCGTAATCGCGCGCGATGTGGTCGACGTGGTAACTTTGATTCGTGCTATGTGTTCGAATTTCATTTTTTTAATGTATTCAAATCGAAATCAAATCTCGAGTGTTATCTGTACACATTTCAAATCGAACTTGTTGCATCATTACCGTATGCGACGATTTGACTAAAACGGAAAACGAAATCACCGTTATGTGTAGATATACTATACTCTCGCCTCTGCAACCGCTTCGCTTTCTCATTCTTTCTCTTCTTGTTTTTTTTTCTCGTTACTCGTTTTTTTTCTCATTTCGGTTTTTTCGTCCTTTTTTCGTGCGAATAAATGAAAAAAAATAAACATGATTAGTAACATAATATGATTATAATATATCGTTTTCAGGTACTGTTTGGCGATAATTATTTGTTCATTTTTTAACATTGTTCTGACGAGAGAAACGAAATGGATACCGTGCGTCGAGTTGAAACGGGATTTACATATCCCGTGCAAATGTTCCATCTCAACAGACTACATCGGATCGATCGAAATGAATTGCGATCAAGTGGTGTTTACGCGGAGTACTACGGACAGTTTAAAAGGACAACCGATCGTTTCCATGAGTCAAAGGAACAGCGGATATCAAAATTTACCAGAAGATTTGCTCAATTCCGGTTTAAATTTAAAGAAACTCGATCTATCTGATAATTCGATTTATAAATTGATGGGTCGATCCCTTCAAGCACAGACTCAATTAGAAGAATTAAGACTTGCCGATAATTTTTTGGGCGATAATCTGAATCCGATATTCTCGAGTAACGAGTTCCACGGTATGAAAGAACTGAGATTACTCGATTTGTCTAGAAATGGACTTCGAAGCTTAGAAGAAGGCATCTTTAAAGGATGCGAGAATCTGGAACAACTTTATTTAAATGGCAATAACTTGACGACAATACCGACAATGTCATTAAAAGGACCCAAGTCTCTTAGAGTACTTTCTCTTTCTGGAAACAATATTGGTGGGCAAAAAAAAAAAAAAAAAAAAAAAAGAAGAAGAAACAATAAAAACGATCCGATGAACGAATTTAATGATTCTTTCTCATATTTCTTTTTAGGATCACTTCCACGTGCCGCTTTGTTGATGCTAGGCGAATCGCTGTTACGATTAGATTTAAGTGAAAACGAATTGTCTCATATGGAGGATGGTGCACTTTTGGGTCTTGAACGATTATTTTTGTTAAATATTTCTCGCAACGATCTTAGCCGCTTTAATAGTGACGTTTTTAAAGGTACGTGCATGTTCTATTATGAAAAAGTTAATAAAGAAGAAAAGATAAAGGAAAAAAATAAACTATTCATACGAATTAATAAAAAATTATAGAACAGTGATTATTTTTTAGGAGCTTACAATTTATTGCAGTTGGATTTGTCGACAAATTTTCTGCGAGAATTTCCAAGTGACGCGTTAAGACATTTAACGGAATTAAAATTTCTCAATCTATCGAACAATTTGATCGATGTAAGTGATGATTTACATTTTCGTTTGTTCTGGAAAAGAAAAGAGGAAAAGATGATGCTGATCATGATTTTCCTTCTAGGAGATCGAGCATGGGCATTTATCAACTTTAGGAGAGCTTCAGGTGCTGGATCTTAGCCGAAACAATATCGGTCGGCTAGGTTTCAATACATTTTCGAAATTATCAGAATTGACCAGGCTTGATTTGAGTTTGAACGCATTACGCACGGTATGCACGAAGAATGAAAGGGAATGAGAGAGAGAAAAAAAAAAAACAGAAAAGAACACAATTTTATTTTTACAGATCGAGGAATCATCGTTTAATGGTTTGAAAAAGTTAAAATGGCTCTCGTTGCAAGACAACAACATCTTGTTAGTACCAGCTACCGCTTTGACAAAATTACCATCATTAACTCATCTACATTTGGAGTTCAATCGAGTTGCTGCTCTCCCGATCGAGTTGATCGAAGCGACAGCCTCAACTCTTGCAACGTTGGCACTCACTCGAAATCTTGTTCGAGAAATACCTGCTGGATTATTTCAAGATTTTCAAGAGTTGACGAGCATCGAGTTGTCTGGGAACATGTTGTCAAGGATAGCACGCGACACATTTGTCGGATTGGAAGAAACGTTGCTTGAATTGGACGTGTCCTCGAACAGGCTGACTTCGATCGGCCAACTTCCTTTAAGACGGTTGATCTCCCTCGATTTATCCGGTAATCGGTTAACGCGAATCCCCCCAGAAACATTCGATTACTTGGAAAGGGTACGATATCTCAACCTAAGCTCAAATCCTCTCTACGGTGGTTTCCCGCCTGTTTTTCCGTCTTCTGTGATCGATCTCGACGTATCGCGCACAGATTTAAACATACTGCCCTCAATTTTGTTTCGAAATCTCGAATCGCTCGAAAGGATATCGGTCGCTGGAAATCGGTTGGAAAAAATTGAGAAGGCCACGTTCGATCGGCTAGTGAACCTCTCGAGAATCGACTTGTCCGGGAACCTTATCGAGCATATCGAGAACGAGGCTTTCGTAGGATTGACCAATCTGTACGAGTTAAATTTACGAGGAAACAGGTTGAGTTCGTTTTCCGGGGAGCATTTCGATACCGGAACCGGGTTGGAGAGTCTTGATTTATCTTCAAACCGAATAGATCGATTGTCACCGACCGCTTTCGCTATTCATCCAAGATTAAGGGAGCTTGATCTCTCCGATAACCGATTTCTCTACTTTCCAAGCGACTATTTGAAACCTTTGCAATTTCTTGAATGGTTAAATTTATCGGGAAACGAGTTGAAATCCGTCGACGAGTTTGCCTTTTCTCAACTCATTCGGCTTCGAACGCTGAACCTCGCCGCAAACCGGATTGAGTCGCTCAACGAGCTTGCTTTCCATAATTCCACGCAGCTCCAATTGCTTGATTTGTCAGGGAACGACATCGAGGCTCTGAGCGAGAGAACGATGGAGGGCCTGCTCCGTTTGGAACATCTCAACCTTCGGGACAATCGTTTAACCTCACTTCCGGAAACGATATTCGATCCAACCAGAGTCCGTTCCGTGGAAAGTATCGATTTGTCTGGAAATCGATTAAACGAAATTCCGATTAGATCTTTGCAACGACAGACCGCCTCTCTTTCCAGTTTGAACCTTGCCCGAAATAAAATGGTCGAATTGTTTAGCCAGGAGGTTGCAAGCAATGTGAAGGAATTGGATCTATCGGACAATCCGTTGAGCGCAAACGCGATTAAGGGAATATTGGGAGAAGCGAAGATTCTTCGATCGTTGAACTTGGCCAATACTGGGATCAACCGTCTGATGGTGAGACTCGAGACACCTTTCTTGAAGCGGCTCAATCTTTCCAGGAACGACTTGACCGAGCTCAAAGTAAGCACCCTTGAACGTGCTACCATGCTCGAAACGTTGGATATCTCGAGGAACAAATTGTCGGATTTTTCGAACATGAATCAAACGTTTCAAGCGTTACCAGCCCTCCGCTGGCTGGACGTATCCAACAATCACGTGAAGATTGTCAACGAAACCAGTTTCAATAGCTTGATCAGTTTACGGTTTCTGAAGATGTCCAGTCTGCATAATTGTACGAGAATCGAGCGGAATGCATTCAAATCATTCGGAAAGCTTCGTTCCTTGATAGCCTACGATTATCCAAAATTGGGCTATTTCGACGTTCAAGGTATTCTGAAAGGAATGAATAATTTGGAACTGTTGGACATTGAGATCAAAGATTCATCGATAAGCAATGAACAACTATCGATACGTTCGCATCCTCGGCTCAAGGAGGTAATTTTACGAGGAGACAGGCTCAGGAATATTTTGTCCAGTTCGTTGGTCGGTGTCAGAGGACCTAAGCTAGTGTTCGGTCTCAAAAACACTTCCGTTGACTCGATGCCTGCCGCTCTTTTCTTTCCGGTACCACGCTCAACCGAACTGGAACTTGACATCTCCGGTAGCAAATTTACCACTTTATCTGGCCAATTTCTTTCAGCGCTTGACGAACGAACCGGTACGGTGAAGATCAAGGGGCTTCGATACAATCCGATTGACTGTAATTGCGACGCAAGGCATCTCTGGAAATGGTTGAAAACGGTCGGTAATGATGATCCTTCGAATCTCGTTCTCTGTTCCGCTCCTGCCAATTTAGTTGGCTCGTCGCTCACCAGTCTCGCTGAACATCGATTGTCATGTGATTTCACCTCTTATACCTCTGTTGACGAGCTTGTCGACGATAACACCGCGACTAACCACGTTCTCGTTGCCTCGTCTTCTCCTTCGTCTACAATCAGATCGACATTTTCGGAACCCGAGATTATTTGGACAGTAGCACCTGCGGTACAAAACGCCGATCGCAATAAACATTACAATAACGATCACGCCACTTCTTCGCCAGCCGGATCTTCCACCGGCACTGACGACACACTGATTATCGGTATCGTAGGAGGAGTTGTCGCGTTTATAGCATTGATTGTGATCGTAATCTGCGTGTGCCGTTTCAGATGGTCCTCCAATCGAATCGATCAGACGCGTTTAGCTGTAGCGGCAGCGACTAGCAGTATCCCTGATGCCTCGATGGTTAGACCCGCTAGCGCCTATTCAGGCAAGATCAATCACGAGCTTTATCTCGGATCGTATAACGAATCCACGTTAGATCGTGGAAATAACGCGATAGCTCCTTGTATTCCAACAATGTCGCACCAAATGATGCCTTTGGTTCAACCACCAGTGCACCTTATGCACACTCTTTTAGCGCAAACTCAACCACAATCGCAGTCCCAATTGCAAGCGCAACAATTTTACGGATACTGCGATGGCTCTTCTTTACCTATTTACATTGCCTGCTCAACCGATGCCAAGTGCGACAGATAACCTGTAAGATATTTACTTTTCCTTACCTTTCTACCTTACATTTCCACTTCATACACACATATACCTCATAGTTTACTCGATCATATTCTGTCAACAACGTGCTCTGTTGACGTGTTCACGTTCATTCATCAAACATTCGTCAATGATTGTCATTTAATGAACTAACAAATAAGTACTTATATATACAAACATATGCTCAGCGCATGTGCGTAACCTCGTATACAAAACATGTTATATATATTTTAGATATTTTATAAATGTGTGTGTATAGTCACACTGATATTTTTAATTATGAATTTATATGTATATTTTATATGAATCATATAAATTATATACTTTAATATATCTACTGTTCATTTGTTGCTTATATTTATATCTATCATCTTGAGAGAAAAAGAACATATATTTATTAAAACAATAATTCTAAAATTGAAAGTTTGTGCATTTAAAATTATATTCAAGAATTATTAGATTTAAGATTTTTAAGATTGTTAATCAGGAAAAAGAATTAATAATTTTGTATTAAAATTGATATGAGAAATTTAACTGAAGTTTTAGCTTTAAAATGAAACTTTAAAAGTACTGAAATTTTCAGAAAAAAACGAATAATTAAGAAATTTTCAATACATCAACGTTAGAACGAAGCATTAATAGTTAATGATTAATTAATTGAATAGAATTTTATATTAAAGTTGATACGAGAAACTTGCCTAGTTTCAAAATGTGATTTCAAAAATGTCAATTTTTATTAGAAAATAAATTATTAATGAATTTTTCATGTAATTCTCGAAATGATAGGAGATTTTCTATTCTTTTCGCATAATGTTACTTTCCTTATGACTGGAAATACTTTCTCGTATATTCTGCTATCCTAGTAACAAGTCGGAATTTCGATAATTCAAACGCGAGATGGCGCTAATTTCCAAAACTTTTTGATAGATATTTAATTATCAACCGAATGCCCTTATTTAGAAATTTGTAATATAAAAAGAATAAACGCAATAAAAATTGTATAATAATGTTAGATTGTTTGAGAAGTATTATAGAGTAATTTGTATACAAGTATATTTAAATAAAAAAATGACAAAATGCTGTGTCAAAAATCATGAAAAAAGAAATTTATTGACAAAAAAGCAGATGAAAAATATAAAGATATAAAAATATATTTAAAATATAAATGGAAAATATAAAAATACAAAATAATTCATATAAAATATATCATGAAATATGAAAAGATAAAATATATATAGTATATAAAATATATAAAATATAATATAAAATAAACAATATTAAAAATTCTTTATGATATTCAAATTTAGCTTCAATTTTAATCGTTATTGCAATTATTCTAAATCGAATCAGTAACATTAAAAATATTAAAATGATGAAGAAACTTTAAATGGCTTTAGAACTTCTTTAAAATATAGGATAAAAAATATTAAGTGATAGATCTATTCTATATATTGTCCGTGGCAGTAATCTTGTCATTATTTGTTGCTACTTAGGGAACACGTGTTAAGTGATTGAGTGACTGATATTATATAGTTTTTCTAGATACAACAATGGCAAGAAACCGAAAACATAAGCAAAAAAAAAATTTCGCAGAAAAACGTCGTGAAAAACAAAAGGTATGAACATTAATTGTTGAAAAAAATAATACCGGTTACAATTTACGGTTATGTTTATTATTATATATAGCATTTATCAATAGTGTACATATTAAAAATAAACAAAATTTAATTATTAAAAAAAGTTGTTGTTTATATGTAGTAATATATAAATTTTTTAATATTTTTTAATATTTTTTAATATTTTCTTTAACAGAAGAAGGATGAATGGGATATTGCACCACGTCATAATTATGCAGATATTATCAGGGAAAATAAGGATTTTGAAAATTATTACAAAACTCAAAAAATTGTTCCTGAAGAACAATGGGATTCTTTTATCAATACTATGAGAAAGAATCTTCCAGTAGCATTTAGAATTACAGGTTCAAAAGTAGAAGCTAAAGCATTAATGGAAACTATTAAAGGAGATTTTTTTAAGGAAATTTTAAATATGCATATGGAAGATGACTCTAAAAATAATGAGGAGACTAAGGATATATTACATTGTTTACCATTTTATCCTGATGGATTAGCTTGGCAATTACAATTAACTAGAAAAGATATTAGAAGATCTGAAGCTTATTTTAGATTACATAATTTTTTAATTGTTGAAACAGAAAGTGGAAATATTAGTAGACAGGAAGTAGTTAGTATGGTACCACCTTTGGTATTAGATGTAAAACCATCCCATAAGGTAATTTTAATATTATAATAAATTTAATTTTGAACTTAAAAAAGAAATAATTTTAATATAGGTTTTAGATATGTGTGCAGCACCAGGATCAAAAACAGCTCAACTTATTGAAATGATACATACCGAAGAAGGAAATTCACTTCCAGGTATTAAAATGAAATTTAAAATATTTATAAACAAATGATGCAAATTTCATTTATCTTTATCTTTTATAGAAGGTTTTGTAATAGCTAATGATCTTGATAATAATCGATGTTACATGCTTGTACATCAATCGAAAAGATTAAACAGTCCAATTGTTTTAATTACAAATCATGATGCTACAATATTGCCTAATTTTACTACTACTAAACCAGATGGTACAAAAGAACTATTAAAGTCAGTAAATTACATGGAATAAAATATTTCTATTTTCATTAAAGATTTTAATGATTTTTATATTTTGTTATAGATTTGATAGAATACTTGCTGATGTACCATGTAGTGGCGATGGCACAATGAGAAAAAATCCAGATATTTGGTGTAAATGGAGTCCAGCAAATGGTAACAATCTTCATGGGTAAATATTATTTTACATGATTTGTATTTATATTAATATAACAATTATGATAATTCAATAGATAAAAATAATTTATATCTATGAATTTAAAGAATTCAATTTAGAATAGTAAGAAGAGGTTTAGAACTTCTAACAGTTGGAGGAAAAATGGTATATTCCACTTGTTCGCTAAATCCAATAGAAAATGAAGCTGTACTTCACAGGATTCTTGTTGAAACACAAGATTCTGTGCAATTAGTTGATTGCAGACATTTAGTACCTGGATTAGTATGCGATCCAGGTATTGTATATTACATATTACATTTTAAAATTTCTCTTTTTCTAAAAAAATTAATGAATATTTTTTTTAGGTATATCACATTGGTTACCAGCATCAAAAGATTTACAATATTATGAATCATGGGAAGATGTACCTGAACAATGGCAAACACAAGTTCGTCCGAAAATGTTTCCACCAAAACCTGAGGATGCAGCTAAATTTCACTTTGAAAGATGGTAAATAGAAATAGATTTTCTTATTAATGTTTTTGATTTAAACGTATGATAATAAGTTTTTAATGATATAGTATGAGAATATTACCACATCATCAAGATACAGGAGGTTTTTTTGTGGCTGTTTTGGAAAAGGTAAATCATTTACCTTGGGAACGTGTATCACATATTAAAGACGAATCAATCCAGAATTTTAATTGTCAAGAAAGTAATAATGAATTAACTTTAGAAGAAGAAGAAGCAAAGAAAAATGTTCATACTACCAAAACGTTTGATGAAATGAACAGGTTACGAATTGCTAAACAAAAACGTAGAAGAATTGCTTCTGGGTTTAAAGAAGATCCATTTGTTTATTTTAAAGAGGATGAAGATGTATGGTTATCCATTAAGTAAGTGAATATTTTTTTATAATGTTTTATTTATTAATTATTATTAATTTTATTTATTACTATTAATTGATTCTTAATATCGAAAAAAAATTTTCAGAAAATTTTACGATATATCTGACGATTTGGATCCTCGGTGTTTGTTGGTACGATGTATTGGTAGAAAGAAGAAAAACATTTATTACACATCACCTGAAATACGTAATGTTGTGTTGTCTAATGAAGATCAAATAAAATTGATAAATACTGGTGTTAAATCATTTGTACGTTGTGATAATAAGAATATGGATTGTCCATTTCGACTTGCACAAGAAGGAATACAAGTTATTATTAAGTATATTGGTAATAGTAGGAAAATCAGAATATCTAAAGATGATCTGATAATGTTATTACAAAACAATAATCCAAATACACCACCCGAAATTGTGAAGCTTAATCCAGAAACACAAGAACGGTTACAAAACTTTGGTAACATTTTTTGTCATTGAATTAAATATTAATTGTAAATTTTATCACTAATTGTAATTTTTTATTATTTCTAATTTTATTCCTAAATACTGATAAATTCGTATGTATTATCTTAGCAACTGGAAGTTGTATACTTATGTATGAAGAAGAAGGAATTGAAAATCCATTAAAGCTACAAATGGTAGGATGGCGAGGTACAATGTCTTTGAGAGCATATGTTCCTATACATGATGCAATTCATTATTTACGTCTATTAGGAGCTGATTGTTCGAAATTTGGTATGTATTTTTTTTTTTTTTTTTAGAAATATATATCAAATATATATTTGTAGATTTAAAATATTATTTGGAATTGTTATTTCAGAAAAAAATAAATTCAAAGAAAATCGTACTTCTGCTGCTCCCGAAGAGTTGGATAATGAAATTTGTAATGATGTTAACGAAACGGACAATAATTTAAAGAAAAACGATACGTTAGAAACTTCAAACGAATTAAAAGATGACACATAATTTTATAATATAAAATGAAGTTTCTTTAATTTCCTTTGAGATATCAATTTCAATACGTTGCATAAGAATAAGTAAAAAATTTTCATTTGACTTAAAATTTAATAAAGATACCCTTGACAAGACGGATATTATTTAATACATGTATATCTTGTAGAAATGAAATAAAACATTTTTATAGGATAAAAAAGAAACTATTATTAATTAATGGGAAATTTGTCGTTTTACTAATTGTTTTCTATGAAATAATTTATGAAATTACATGTATTTTTATAGTTTGAGCGACAAATACTTTTTTACTTTTTTTATTATTATTATTTTCGGCCACTCAAAATATTTCACTGATTATAGTACAAATATTGTTATAAATATGGCCGGATATAGAGGAATCATTAATTCTGAAATGGCTATTGCCATAGTATTCAACAATATATTATTAAATCGTATTGAACGTTTTGCGTCTACTGTATATTAAAGTTGGAAAAGATGAATATCTATTGTACGTCTTGTTGATATTCGCTTTAAATTACATTATGCGTTAGATTTTCATTCTCAAATTTAGTTGATAACAAGATTATTAGATTCTAGATTAAGAGGATTCAAAATTTGTTTAACATAGAGATTTCTACTAATAAAGGACGGGTTTTTCTATAAAAAACATTTAAATATAAGTATAAATATGAAAAATGTTGGGTAGCCCATAACATACAGATAAACTATAAAAAAAAAAACAAAAGAAAAATCTTCTCTAAAATTTTTTAAACTCCGAAAGATTCGAAGTTGATGGTTGACGCTAATAATCTCTATTAGTTGGTGTGGTTATTTTCCCACTGAGGTTCTGAGAATTTGATGGAGATTTTGAACCTATAAATGAAATGAATATCGCATTCACTGATACATTATATATATATTTAATAAATACTTGATAAATAATATTAAATACTTACAGCTTTTTCCTAATTTATTTCGAGGATTGTTCACACAGGGATGATCACCCATCAGATGCTCCCTCCATTTATTTTGATTGACAAGAGTAGAGCACAATGGACAACGATCGTAGCCTTCGATAGGTTCTGTAAATAATAATTCTATTATATATTTATTTATATCATCTTGTTCACAATCGAATTGCATACTTGTACACTTGTTATCCTTTCTATGTTCCTCAAAGGAATTTTCATGGATAGCTTGCTTACATGTGTCGCATTTTACGTAATTGCTTCTCATATCACATTCATCTGAAAAATAAAATAAATATTTTTTTTTATAGTTGAATGCGACATTTTAAATAAATGCGACATAATTAAATAAATAGAATTTGAAAGAAAAGAGTACTCACTTAACAAATGTAAGTTCAAATACGAAATTTCCACCACTTGTTTACATGCTTCACATTTCGTTAACATAGGACAACTTCTCCAATAATGAATGTTTAATCCTTCTTCGGAATATCCTTGTCCTTTCGAAAGACAAAATATGCACATTCTAAAAAAAAAAAAAAAAAAAAAGAAGAAAAAAGAAAAAAATATAAAAAAAATATATTTTTTCAAATATTTCAAATAAATACGATACATACTTGTCACCTTTATGTTCTGTACTATTCTCGGACGGAGATGTTATACTTGTTGAGCTTCCAGTACTAACAACAGGACTTGTCCTCGAAGGAGATTTTGTTAAATTTGCCACGTTATTTTCCGTTGATTTTGTCCGTGTGGGTGTCGTCGTTTTATGACTGGCTTCTATTTCTTTTTTTCTCTATATGTATTTGATACGTAAGAAACGATGGAAACATAATTTTTATATATATCTAATTTCTCGTTAAAAAAAAAAAATCTATACCTCAAGATCAATCAAATCAAATTCATGAAAAAGTTGACGATACAATAAATTTCTCCTGGTAATATCATCGTCAGGAGGCAATTGTTTGCGAACCAATCTAGGATTCACTTTGTACACCAATACTAAAATTCTTTCCGAAACTTTTCTCACTGCTTCCGCCGGATGATGCAATCCCGTAGAACCCAATTCTGACAATGTTCGACAAGTGAGCCCACTACAACAATTACAATGCCTTATCAGAGTAATTGCGTTTTAAAGGCTCAGTTTAAATGTTAAATGTGGACCCCTGCGAGTGACAATTCACTAATAATAAGATCGTATCAATTGTCACAAACAGTGGTCGAGCAATTACTTTTCAATGCTTATCCGACTATAAAAGAACTATTAAGATTAAGATTATTCTGAGTCACCTTTGTTTATCAGTAGATATTCCATGGCTGAGAATTAACTGCTCCACCATTTCTAACCTACTCAGTGCCAATCTTTGATGAGTGCTACTACTAACAGGTCTCGTTAAGTGCACTGGTATAATATGCAATTCTCTGACACATTTACAATCTGCCATACTGAGTATCGTGTGCACTGCCATGTTATGAATCCTTGGAGTGGTATCCCCTGATTTAGTCAATAATTCTGGGAGTAATCTCTCCACACTTCTCGCAATCTCCGTAGAAGATACCCTACGATGGTAAGAATATATTTATAATTTACGATTTATCTTTCGCGTCTAATTGAAATATTATTAGATTTAGTACCTAGTTGCAAATTCTGAAAAAAAAATTCTAATCAATTGTGCAGCTAGACTGTATACGCTGAAAACTTTGTCCCTAAGGGCTCTGTGTAACAACAAAATCGTAGCTCTGGCCGTTTTATTCGCGGAATGTTTCGAAACTTCTGGATCAAAGGTTTTTAATTCTTCTTTCAATTGCATCAGACCCTCTTCCTTATCCGTGAATTGTTTCGAATAGAATTTCTCTACCTGAAAAATAAATTTTAATTTTTAACGTTTCATTAATTTTAACTCGTTTAAGAAGTTAAGAAAATTTGCATTACCATTTCCATTCCAAAAACAGCGATAGGTAAGGCAGCTTGCTTTTTCTCTCTGTCGTTTAACTTCGATATCACCTTCGTCTCCGAATTGTCCATGTGGCATTCCCTCGTGAATTCGTTCGTATGAGAACTGAAATACAATTTAATAAATTTTTACATACTTTTTACTTTCCACTTTTTTCCTTATCTTACTGTCTTAAAGCAGGAATCGTTCTCTCTTCGTAAGCTTCGTAACTTGAGCGAAGCGTCGGCCCTGCCGATTTCGTTTTCCTTCTAAGAGATCCTTTGTTACAGTTATTCTGTCTTTCTATCACACCGTTCGTCGGACTATCGGTCACTTCTGTTGAAAAAAAAAAAAAAAAAAA
>NW_025224966.1:1535559-1593845 GCF_014066325.1 Apis laboriosa
TTCGAAATATCATCTCAAAATTCGTTTATTCTCAATAGAAAATTAACCTTACCAGGGCTATTCGGTTTTTGATGCAAAGGTGAAACAGGTGGTTGATGCGCGGGACCAGTCGGCGATATAGCTCCATCGCGATTAGGTGGAATTACCAATCTCGGAGGTGACGTAATATCCTCGGGAACGGTGGTTGTGTTCGAGGTGCAGGTATCTATCGATATAGGTTCTTTTCCCTCGACAGACGACTTGTTATTTTTTTCCAACGGCTATTCTCCAACGACACGAATATACGGTAAGAAGTGATTGTCAAATGAATCAAATTCGCTAATTAACATTTTATTATTGTATTTACCCCTTGAAGCTCGAGCAGATCTTGCACCTCTAAACTTTGATAAACTTGCTGCCTGTATTGTTGCGCTTGTGCCTTTTTCGCTTTTGCCTTGTCGTAATCTTCCAACGCTATGGCGTATTTCTTCTCCAATTCGTATTTCCCGAGACGTTCACCGGCTTTTCTTAAATTCTCCATCGCCACTTTCAGCTTCGAAGCGTATTCGAATCTCTCCTCTGAAAAATGCAGACAAAGTTTAAACGTAACGCTCGTACAATTCCTCCAAACTCACCCTCCACGGCCTGCAACTTTTTCGCTTCCATCTGCCTTATGATTTTGGCCACCTCGCGGTCCACGTACATCTCGAACGCCAAATCGTCGTAGGGGGACGTGTAATGCGGATTGTACGGCGCATCTCCTTGACCGGTCAGCTCTTGCCCGTAAGGCTCGCCCAGAATATTAATAGCGATAAGGCCGACCTACGAATTTTAAAATTTCAAATTGCATCATCTCTTTAATATTCGCCGTTGTTGCGTTGTCGTGGGATACCTGTTGATAAACATTGTGCGCGTTACTGTGCGGTTTGTGAAGTCTCAGTTTAAGCGAGACCGCCTCCGTTTCCGGGAGAGCAACGCTCTTCAACTCTCTACTTTTGTACATGGTCGAGGCGTTATCGGACAACGTGATGTAACCCAAATAGCTAAACTCTGTCGTCACAGAGGCATTCTCCTCTCTCGAAGTCCAAATCTCAAGTTTTTCAGCTGCAAGCAATTTTTATTATTTTCAAATAGAATAGACTCTGCCTCTCTTTTAACACATTGTTTGGAGAAGAAGAAGAGGAAGAGGAAGGGAATTCCTAAAAAAATGAAAACGTTGGTATTGCACGTTGGGTATGGTATTCAACTATACCGGATTAAAATAAGAAACGAGGGTGAAGTGAGAAGGGCAAGAAAACGATCTAGCCTCGGGGAAACCGGGGCTCCCGTGCTAATTCGATTCTCATTGTTCACCGAATTGCTTTTCACGAATAATCACGAAACTTTCCACACTATATCGCGGCCATTAAATGAATTCTTGTGAAATGAATTTCGCGATAATAAACGAGAGAATGGAAAGTAGGACTTTTGTGAAAAAGCGGGTTATAGATTGTAACTTACGAATTAAATATTGATGAGCCAACACTTGTATTCTCGTAAGCTTCGTCGGGCCGTGTAGGCGTAGAATGAGTTCTTGGGGATATGTACATCTTCGTGAACTTTGCCAACCCCTTACCGTCGGCCCATGGACATTCAATTCTAACGAGGAGTGCCTGTCCTCTTCGCCTGCGAGACATTATTCGTTTAAACGTTTTTTGCAATTTAAATGTAGAAAAAAATCAATCAAACGTATTTTTAAAAAAAATCACAATTCTATCATTTATCATAAATATCGTATCATGAATGTTACGAGCGAATAATATTTTTTTTTTTTAGCTGCTCGAAGAATATTTTTTCCATCGGAATGTATTTCCGATTTTGTTACAAAAACTGTAACTTCGTTGCACGTTTTCTTTTCTTTTCTTCGTTTTATCTTCAAATCGTTCTTACTTTGCGCGATTGCATTCTATTGTGGATAAAAATGGAAGAAGATTTCCACGTAATCGATAACATTGTGAAAATTATATTTTCAACGATGGACCATTAAAAATACTTCGTCACGCGATACCGTGCCTTGCTTCGCAAAATTATAATCACAACAATCGAAGAAACTTGTCAATGTGTCATATCACCGTGTAATATTTAATCGTTTGAAAGAAAAAAAAAAAAAAAAACTGGACACCGGTTACGTTTTTATTACGCTCGAGAGCGATACGTATGCAATCTTTAACGAGATGCGGTGAAGCACGTGTCGACTCGTTGTTATTAACTCGTTTTTTTTTTCCCCCCTCCTTCCTCTTAAAAACAGCAACTTCAAAATGAAAAAATTCTTTTTCCGTGTAGAAAGAGAGAAAAAAAAAATCGATGTCTCGCGTGCAAACAATTCCTTATATTTTTATATCCTTCCGACGAATTCTCTTTCCCAATACTACGTATGTGTGCGGTTCAATATTGCCAATCCTCGGAGAATCAGGAGAAATATACGCACAACTCGAGGTTATCGTCGTTCGATATACAATATTTCACAATCACAATCTGATGATCTCTTACTGGTTGCGTATACGACGTTGAATCCGATTTTTCGTGGCATGTCGGGGGATGACTTCCTAGTGGCGAAAACGGCGTATCGGAACTACATATACTTGAACAATACAAAGGCAATAAAAAAAAAATGTGTACAACAGGAGAAGGGGAGATGAAGAAAATGTCAAAATCTAAAAGGCACAGCCATTTGAAAGCTCGATAAGGGGGAGCTTGCAAGTTTCACCCCGGCGCGTAAGCAACGCCACTTGCACGTCTGGCCGCGGCGAAGCTTGCGACAGAACTGACATAACTGCACCCGTTCCACGAACGGACAAACTCTGATCTCGGGACCTCGAGCATTTTTGCCCGTTGGAACGGAGATACTTTTCGCAAAAAGAGACATTTTTTATCGAGAAATAAAAAAAAAAAAAAAAAAAAAGAAAATGATCGATCGAGGAGCAAGCACAACGATTCCGTAGATTATTTTTTTTAAAAATAATTTCGACATTTTTCGAAGGGAATAATAAAATATTGGGTAGCATTTGTCGGTATTTTCGTCGTTAATTTTACGTTGTAAAAAAAAAAAATTGTTTCCATTTATTCGTAGAGAATAGATAAAAAAGAACGTATATGGATTAATTACGAAAGTTTATTTGTTATTATTGTATGATTGGATGTGTGATTGGAAAATTAGAATTTACAGAATCGTAGGAATATTTTTTCACATCTTGGCTAGTTTCCGTACATGGCACATTATGGCACCGTCTTGCATTCTGCTCAAGTCGAAATATAGACTGTAATTTCGTAATGGATCAATAAACGGAGGCTGTGTGACGTCAGAGGGTGCGGCGAGGGTGGAATCGCATGCTACAGAATCGTTATATGTGTACCGTCTCCGTCATTCACAACCACGTGTATGTATACACGTGTGTTTTCGTTTCGCACCAATGCATTTGCTCTTTATTATTAATTTATTAATATCGATAAAAAAATTTAAACTATAAGTATTTATTTAAAAAACATAATATACACTTTTTTTTCTTTACATATAATTTTTATACAGAAGGAATGTTATTTTTTTTAAATATATATTATATTATGTGGTGGCAAAAAGATATAGAAGACCTTTTGCAAATTGGAAAATTTCCGATCCTCCCAATTTCGATTCTCCATAAAGACGATCGACAAACGTAATTGGAACTTCTCCTATAGTGTATTTGAATTGTCTTGCTCTTACAATCATTTCCATCTGGAAGACATATCCTTTTGATATACAAGACTGTATAAGCTTTTCCAGTACATCTTTTTTATATAACCTATAATTTTAATAGTATAAGATTCATTTATTAATTATGGAATTTATATTATTTAATTTTAAATTACTTGCCTAAAACTTCCTGTCAAATCGCTTGCTCCTGGTCTCAACAAAAGTTGTGTTAAGAAATTTGCTCCTCTACTTATTAGTTTTCTTTTGAAATCCCATCCATAAACTCCTCCACCCTGTGCATATCTGGTGCCACTAACAATATCTAGATCAAGATATCTCTGTTGTTCTATCATTTTTGGTATAAATTTGGGCTATAAAAATAAAAATATAGATAATAAATAACAAATTCAATGTTATTCTTAAACTAAAGCGTTTCAAGACTATAAAGAGATAAATACATGATGAGACAAATCTGCATCCATAATGACAATGAAGTTTCCTGTAGCATGTTTAATCCCATGCATATAAGCTGTGCCCAGTCCAAGTTTTTTTTCTCTTGGTCTCAAAACAATTTTGTTCTCACCGTACACATTTTGCAGCTGTTTGGCCATATCCAATGTTCCATCTGGAGAACCATCGTCTATCACGATTATCTCATAATCCAGATCGCTAGAATGTTGCATATTTTCACTTGACTGATCAATCTTTTTGATTTCATATTTATAATTGTATAATTACACCATTTCAGGAGCAGTGATTTCATTCACATTTGAGGTTATGTTGCCACGATAATTACCTCTCATCCATATACTTGATAATAAGCCAAATAATTATAGGTAAATTTTCGATTTCGTTATAAGTTGGAAGTAAAATCGAATACTTGTCATTTTTCGTTAATTCTTTTATATCCTTTTTTGTCTGTTCTCTCTCGATCATGTTTGACACTAATTCGTGGCAAAGAGACGGACGAATCCTTCCTTATCAAGAGTCGCACTGACAAAACTCGTGCAATAATTCACACGAGTTTGGAAAATTTGTCAATAAAGTAGTCATATTTCGATGACGTTCCGGTATCGGTATTCTTTTACGTCACTACAAAACGGTACTTTCGATTTTCATTCATCGTAATCGTATGAATCATTCAAATATTTGAAAGTCTGAAGAATATAGAATTTCAATTATCAACGGAGAATATCATATATAAGATAGAATTAAATATAAAACAATTTTAAATATTGATTATATTATATTACAATTTTTACAATCTTTCAAATAGAAATTTTTTTATGAAAACTTTTATATACAATAACAAATTTTCTAAAATCTCTTTTTCTTTCGATAAGTAAAATCTTCTTCTTAATTCAAAAATTAATTCTTAATTCAAAAGGCGCCAGAAACATGCGTAAAAATGGAATAGTTTATTAAAACTGGGTCATTTATACGTGAAAAAATATTTTAAGAAAGTGAAATTTGGTAATGTGACAATACATAAACATAGAACAATTAGAATTAAAGAACTTGGTGCGAAAGTATAGCTTCCGTCGCGTGTGACAAAGGTCGACCAACCGGCGTCCCCACTACAATGAGAGGTAACAACGAATCACGACGTAGATTCCCCCACCATCGATCTCAAAGATCCCGTGGAGCAGCCGCTGTCCCGAAGCAAACGACGCTCCTCGCCGCACTCTTCGGTCGTCTACGGACCTAGAGTGTTCGTTCTATTCGTTGTACCGGTGTGGTCAGCGTGTATCTTTACGATTTGATCGTCGTGTCGTCGGTACGTAAACCGGTGAAAACGTTGTGTAAAAGATTGCACGTGTGAGTCACGTTCGAATTCGCCTATTTGAAATTTGCGTGCGATTATCGCAAAAGAAAGAGGCGAATTCGAAAAGATTTGTCGGTAATCAATCTTTCGAGGATTTGCGAAATCTTCCGTGGGTGTGTACGCGTGTGCATGTGTTCTGTGAACGTAGAGAGTGTGATTATCGCGGGTGATCATTTCCGATTGAAAGCTTCACTATTCTAGATAATATTCTCTTGCAACAACTCGTGATCGCAACAGCTCGCTGGCGTATCTTGGTAAAAGTTAGGTCGATGTACTCGGAGATTTGTTGCATCGAAAGAAACTGACAAGTCGATTGTCTCATCCCAAAATACAAAATAATCATAAGCGCAGAAACGAGAAAGACGCAGCACGCGATTCTTTTTCATTGCAATTACAAAACGATTCCACGTACGATCCACTGCAATTACAAAACGATTCAACGGATATTATTGGAAAATATTCATTGTTCGCGAATGATACATATTTTCGCGAATCTTTTCTCGACGCAAAAAAGACGAGATGTTTGCCGAAAGAAGATTAGACAAAAGTTTATCCGCATCGCGTGCAAGGGTGGTAACCTTAGTCAAAGTCAGATAGATATTGTGGATGGCCCAGATCTATCGGTCGTAGTATTAGTATTAACGTCAAGATTAATTATACGAACAATAACACGATGATATTAATTTATTCGTAATTTGTCTTCGCATCTGCATCTTTCAGTTGAGATTCGTGGTAATGAGAAGTACGAGAATAGTATTTCTGGTCCACATAGTGAGTTTTATAGGGGCGGGGGTGGGTTTTCCAGATTTAGCGAAGGCTGACGGAGAAGAATCGGGCAGGCTGGCAAGCAAGCGGACTGGTTCGGGCAAATACCAGCCAGCATGGCGTACGCTGCACGAGGGGTAGATTGGTCCGCTCCGCACCCTGCGATCAATAAACCCACCGAGAGGGAGCAGCTCCGTGACGAGTCGCACTACTCCGTGCTTCGCTGCTTCTCTCTCTCTCTCTCTCTCTCTCTCTCTCTCTTCCTTTCTCCATCCCATTTCTCCATCTCTCTTCCTCTTCTCCGTCCCTCTTCTTGCTTCTCTTCCGTCGTTCTCGTCTCTCCCGTTCACTTCTCTACCTAACCAACATGCTATCAACGATTCAGCACGTGCACGTTGTATCACCGGTGCTTTTGAAAAACGAGCGGCAACGTGTTCCAGGGATTATCACGAGCCGACGGATGCTAAAGGCTTCGTGCACTTTCAGTTTTCATGCATTGATTTCCTTTTTTTTCCCTCCTCCTCCTTTTTTCATGTTTTTTCTTCGTTTTCGGCCGCTTCGCTTTTTAACTTGCTTAAAACGTTGACGCGCACAGGCCTCGTAATTTCGTGGCGAAAAGGGCTTGGAGGAATCTTTTTCTCCAAGATCTTCATCCCAGATTCGAATAAGGCTCCATTCACGTCGTACACGCTTCTTTCTTTCTTTCTTTCTTTTTTTTTTTTTCTATTTCCGCCAAGATAAACACGTTTCTTTGATACGCATCGCACGTGCAAGATATCGGTCGTATGAGAATGTAAAGATAGAGGGAACTATCAAGTACGACCGATGACGTGTTCCGCTTCCGCTTAATGGCTTTGCACCGATCGCATGACAATCTCCGCGACGACCTCGAAAAAATTCGACGCGATCTCGTCGCATTGATGGATGAAGGAACAGCAACCAGTCGGCCTTGAACCGTGCAAAGGTCATTCGAATCAAAACGTATTCATCGATAGCGCGCGTATGAAATGAATACTAGCTTCTAATGCTCCTTTTCGAGGCGGAAAAAAAATTTTTAGATTTTTAATCCTTTTCTCTTCTCGAATTATATAACTGTACATAGGCGTGGCTGTTGCGATCGTGCACGTGACTCTAATTCTTTGGTGAATCGGTCAATTCAATTCAATTCAATCAAGTTCGCGTGTTTTTCTGTGGAATTAGGTGAGAATCAGTGCGATCAAGGAAGACAGGATCAGAATGTGGCTCGATCCTCCAGGAGGAGGGTGTAATATACCCACGTATCTAACGACGATGCTACTCTTGGCTGTTCTGGCAATGACGAACGGTGAGTCAACTAGTCGTTAAAAAAAAAAAAATAAAAGAAAAAAGAAAAAAAAAATATGAATAAAAATATCACTTGCAATGGTGAGCGATGACCGTGAATTCGATATCATTGGATGAGAGAATGGATCTCGATCGTGATGCAACAATGTCTCGGTTCGTGGAAGTGGTTGCGTTATTAAGATAAGGTCGTTAAAGATAAGGTCGAAAGCATACGCTACTGCGTTATATCTCGACCATCTAATCGTCTATGCATCGAACACATATAACACGCCGTGAGGTCAGCAGCTGACGCAGTTACTCATCTTTCGGATAGCACGTTCTTCGAAAAGAATTTATCCCATCAATGGAAAAAATGAATAGAGAAGAAAGAGACGCAACGAATTTTGCAATTGTCTTAAATTAATCCGAATTGATCGTGAAATTCGAGACTTTGAATCGTTTCTCACACTCGAAAGATATGTCCTTGATTTAATAATAATAGAATAAAAACAGCTTCCTCGTCACGTTTTCTCTTAGCAGATCGATACTGTTGCAACGAGAGAGTAGAAAGAATCAACATCCTCGTGTTTTTCTTTTTTTGTGACTCGAAAAAAGGAATTTCGTTCCCTTGGGGAATAATATAGGGCAGATGGGAAATCTAGCTAAACGGATGCGATCTCGCGTTGCTTCGTTTCGAATCCATGAGCTCGTGAAAGGTCCACGAGAGGCGTAGGTAGTAGGTAGAAACGGAGCACGGACTGCAGCTGCCGAAGAAAAGATCGAGAACGAGGGGAGAAGGAGGAAACGAAGGGAAAGGAACAGCTGCCGCTGTTCTAAGAACGGACACCCGTGCTCGAAAGAGAATCATAGCTGGTTCGAGTACCATGCTTCGCCAGGTGAATCCTTTGATTCAGTCGCGTTTTTTCTAACACGAGGCGGTGATTCGATGGACGTTGGCAAAGACTTTTTAATAAAACGCAGAAAGAAAAAGAAAGAAAGGAGAGATAAAAAGGTCGCGTTGTGGAGAAAGAAAAAAAGAAAAAAAAAAATGTTACGAAGCAGGAGAGTCAGCTTTCCTCCAAAAATAGTCTCAAGAACTAAATCGAAGAAACCAACGGAACCTGTACTTGACCTAAAAGTCGGATGCAAGATTCGGATGATAATTATTTTCGTCGATGCTTGATTTCTCTTGAAATGCCAATCAAAAGATTAATCTAATTGAAAAAGTAGTTAGTTAAAATAACTAATAAAATTTTCGAATAAAGTTACTTTAAATAATTACTTATTAAAATGCTTAAATAATATTTATTTGTATTTATTACATTCGATCCGTTTCTCGTATAATTTCGGACGTTTGGCATTACAATTACTTTCAACTATTATTGTGCTTTCAACGATAAATTATCGAAGTAATTTATGGAAATAATTTTATTCGTAACTTAACTATAAATTTTGCTCTTCATTGTTGTCAATCATTTCTTCGCGACACATTTATCGACACTCGTATTACGTGTCTCGATGAATTGAGTAGAGTCGAAAAAAAAACGATTTTCGACCGCGGAACTTAAAACTCTTTCCTCCTATTATTATTATGATCGTCACGATGTTTCGAGTTCCAACATGCGCGCATGCGTGGAAGAATAAGCGCGTGAATCACACGCGCATCATTTCCATCGTGCGAACGGGTACACGGCACACCGGTGTATATTATATGCTCGTATATATCTTTGTTGGAAATATATATTGGATTTAGCGTGTCCGAACGTGTTTCAAAGCTTGCCTATATATAGATTACAGAGCGGTTATCGACCGAGAAGAATCTCGTCTTTGATCGTGAACGCGTAACGCTGCAACTTAACGAAAAAACACTTTTACATCGAGTTTATCGGGTCACCGATCAATCTTTCTTTCATCCTCCTTTTCTCTTCTCCTTGTGCGCGAGTATAAAAGCAATTCGTTAATGAACAAGCTGTTCATTCACGTTACGACAAAAGCGTTTATTTTTCGCAAAAATATTTTTCTCCGTCCCACGTATAATATAAATCTAAACGACCGTTGCTATAGAAGTCTCGAATCGGATTAAGGGGATCACTTCGAAAAAACTAGTCAAGTAAATGCGCTTTGTCGAGGACTGGGTGAGCACAAGGATACAAAAAATTTCAGATAAAGGAGAAAAATTGGAAACACCTGTTCCTGCCTTCTGTGTCTGTGCAGCTCGTTCCCTCGGTTGGATCGGCGCGCGGATGCCTCGATAACCGGTTCTCCGTGACTTGGATTTTACACACCGACGCTGCGTTTATCCGTTCTCGCCTCGTCGTAAACGTGGCTATAAAATCGTACGCGATTACGAAAATGGAACAAGAGACTATTGTATAATCGGAAACACGCGGAAATCTCGTGCAACGAAATTTAAAATAAATACGAGTGAATTGGAGGATGTTTGATCGATCGAAGAGGGGGAGGAAGAAAGAGGGAAGAATTTATAGCACGAGTAACGCGTTAAGCGAGTTGGAACAACGAACGATGGATTTAGGCTAGGTAGATGACTCGAAATCTCCGAGGCGGAAAAGGAATCACGCATTGCCGTCTCCCTTATGGTCACGTGACGTTGATAGCATATTATTCAATAGCAGACCGGCAACCTGTTGTTCGCTGCAATTGGCGACGCGCCAATTGAACGTGGGTGTCGCGTATCCTGGCGCGGACGGATGATAAGCGAGGCTGAAAGACACGCAACAAAAGTTCCTTATGCCGTTGACAGTTTCGATTAATCGATCCCCTTCGGTGGCCGCGTTGCAAGTGGCACGGCGGAAGAGACGAGCTGGCGGAACGATCGAGATTGCCCCGCGTAATATCCAATGCGTTCTCCCGTTAAACTTGACCAGAGCTCTTCTCTCTCTTTTCCACAGTGGCTTGCGCCGAGGATGAATCCATGGGACCGGTATTCGTAAAGGAACCACCAAATCGAGTCGACTTCTCGAACGGAACCGGAGCTGTCGTCGAATGCCAGGCAAGAGGAAACCCCCAACCGGATATCATTTGGGTTCGTGCTGACGGAAGCGCTGTTGGGGATGTTCCTGGACTCAGACAGGTATCGCTTTATCTCTCTCGGAGGGAATTATAATTGCAAACGATTCCAAAGTATTTATTCCCTCTTCGTTACATCATCACTTTGTGCAATAACGATTAATTAACTTTCCGCCGTTCGAACGTTCACCCACGTGTCGTCGCGTGTCGCATCGAATCGTTTAATTGCTCGACGACTCGAAAGATCGATCTATTAATTCTTTAACGATTCTTTGTGCAGGTCTTACCGAACGGAAATTTGGTCTTCCCCCCTTTCCGCGCCGAGGATTACCGTCAAGAGGTTCATGCTCAGGTTTACAGCTGTCTGGCGCGTTCCCCAGCAGGTTCAGTTCACAGCCGAGATGTTAACGTGAGAGCCGGTAAGTGGTTGTCCTTTTCTCCTCCGAAGTTACGGCGGGAAGTCATCGCCGTCGCCTGGCCATCTGTCACTTTTCTTACGAGACAATGAAGCGAAAGGCTTAAACCACGATATATATATATATATATATATATATATATATATAAAACGATATATATATAAAAAAAAAAAAACGAAAGCGTCTTGCCGTTGTCAAAGAACAAGTAACAACAAAGAGAAAAATTGCAAAAAAATAATCAAATATTTCTTTTTTTAATCTTCTTCCAAATATTTTTCTTAGAAAAGATGAATTTATCAGTGGGAATCTTTTATCGAAATATCCTTCCGTTTAATTTTAAAAAATTGAATCGAAAGACAATGGTACGACGGGAAGGATTGGCCAGGCGACGGGACACCTTAAAAACCCGTTTTCTTTCCAGCTGTTTAGAACAGCGAACGAGCGACGAATACTTTCGAACTTTTGGGTCGATACTTTGCAATACGTATCGCGACACGTACGGTGAGCAATATCATCAGCGGCAATTATCGCACAATATTTCCTGTGCAACGGATTCGGATTCGAAAATTAGCGCAGGCGTACCTTTCACGACGAGTAATCGCTGCCGCCGCCGTTATTTCTGTTATTATTTATCTTCGCAAGAAGATTCGCCCCCTCGTCGGTCTCTGCTACCCCCCCCCCCTTCAACGATTTCACCTCCTTCGATCTCTCTCTCTCCGATCTCCGTTCTCTGCACCATGTGAAAATTCGTAATTCCACGATAATGTGATACGGTAATTGACCCAGTTACAGCACTTACGAGGGGCGCGAGTATTAGCAGAGCGCCGTGGAGTGATAATTCTAAATAGGAGGGGAGGAGGGGGGGGGGGGAGGAAAAAAACGGAGAGGCCGGAGGGCGGCGTTTACTCTCTCGCCACACTTTTGATCGTTCGTTTTTTTTTTTTTTTTTTTTNAACTGAAATCATTGTCGCAGTGGTGGCGCAATACTACGACACGGACGTGAACAAGGAATACGCGATCCGTGGGAACAGTGCAATTTTGAAGTGCGTCGTTCCGTCGTTCGTCGCCGATTTCGTCAAGGTTTTGTCCTGGCATACCGATCAGGGAGAGGAGTTCGTGCCCGGCGACGATTACGGTAGACGGATCATCGCTCGCGTCATCCATCTTTTCCCGACATTTTCGTCGTCGCGCTCGTCGAGCAGATCGTTTCCGATTTTTCCACCGCGAAAAAAGCTCTCGTGTAATCGATGCACGCGATATATATACCGGTCTCGTTAACGTTTCTCCTTACTCCAGCTCGTTATTTCAATCGGGAGGGTGAAGCGTGGTGGCCCAAATAATTGGAGCGCATCGTCGACATCGACGTCGACGTCAGAGAGACGTTCCTCTCCCCCCCTCTCTATACTCTCTTACGCCCTTCGCTTCGCTTTCTCCTCTCCCCTCCCCTAGTCCTCGGAGTGACTGGCGTTATAGTTTTCTCTGTGCCCGCACATGCGTGGAATACGGGCGCGCATACACAGAGTCAAAGACGACGCTCGTTCGACGCCGCTCTCCTCCTGAATTCCAAACCTTCTTCTCCAACGGCTCTCGCGGCTGCGGTGTAAGATGCCAGGGGCCGACGAATCGATCTGCTCGACGAGCGCACCGCACCTCGGCTAAGAATACGTCACCATTACGGGAAGCTGTCGTCAACGTCGTGCGTTACAACTCGTCTCGTTCGCCTGTCTACATACGTTACACGTATATTACGTCATCGATGGAAACCGCATATCGAGACGCATATATATATATATATATATACAGGAAACAATGATGATGATCGATAATGCCACGGTTAATTTCAGATTTCGCACGGCTCGCGTAGTAATCAATTTAAAAGCTCATTCGACTCATTTCCGTCTATATACGTATATATATATATATATATATATATATATATATATATATATNTATATATTGTAGTGGTACACCAGTATTATCAGTCGGAAGTAAACAACGAGTACGTGATACGCGGGAACGCGGCTATTCTCAAGTGCAGCATACCGAGCTTCGTTGCGGAGTTCGTTCAAGTAGTTGGCTGGCAGGACGATCAAGGGAACTCTTTTAATCCGGACGAGAAGAACGGTAGGATGTGGAGGAGTTATTTTCGAAAGTTAACTTCGCAGCGACGAGTCCCAGCGATCCGTCAACGTCGTATGATGAAACAGTTGGATATAGATCGTTCGCTCGAAATTCCTCGTTTTCCCGACGATCGAGAGTCGATCCTTAGCGCGACGTTAACCCTTTCGCTACGGGCGAACACTCCCTTCGAACGAGAGCAAAAATCTGCACGTTACTCGAGAATACGTAGTCGGCATTTTTTTATTTTTTGGTGATTTTTTTTATTATCGAGGAATCTCGTACGATGTACGATGACGAATACGATAATTCCAATCGCTCGTATGCACAATATACAGTATCTTACGCAGATCTAACTATAGTAACGAAAGGGTTAATTTAGAGAGAAAGACCCTTCGAGGGAAGGCCACTCATCGCAGCTTTCGTTTCCACCAGTCGTCACTCAGTACTACGAGGCGGAGGTCGTGTCCGAATACGTGATACGCGGAAACGCAGCCATCTTGAAGTGCACTATACCCAGCTTCGTGGCGGAATTCGTGTCGGTCGATTCCTGGGTGGGAAGCGACGGCTCGACCTTCAAGCCGACCAACGATTACGGTACTGCTACTTCCTTCGTCCTTTGTCTCTCCTCCCCCTTGCTCCCCCCGGCAAGCTTACTGGTAAAAGTTCAAAGTGGCAACGATTCGTTTCCGGTCCACGCCGGTCTGGCTGGCGGCGGTCGAACGGCGGCGGCAACGCGAACCATCCCAGGGTTAACGAACGCCTCCCATCTCGCACGCCTCGGGATTAATACGCCCTCTCCTCAAGAAAATATACCCGATTACCAACCTCGAGAAATATATGAGAACGTAACGTTTCGATTGGCGCGCCCCTTTCCTTCCTCCTCGTGGAAGGAGGAATGGATCGAGAGGGCGTTCTCTCGCCTCTGTTTTTTTTCCCGTGCAGTCGTCACGCAGCCGTATCAGCCGGAAATTCTCACCGAGTACGTGATCAGGGGGAACAGCGCGATATTGAAGTGCAGCATCCCGAGTTACATAGCGGAGTTCGTTACGGTCGAGGCGTGGATCAGGGAGGACGGAGAAGTATACATACCGGAGGATCCAGCTGTCGGCCAGCATGGTATCGGCGTGTGAGAGGGTTTAGGATTAGTTCGCACGGCGAAATCTCCTCCTCGAATCTCCTCCTCCTTCGAATCTTAACCCTTTCGTTCGAGAAAAAAAGAGACGAATTCGCATGGTTTGTTGGTCGATTCGATTCGAGGTAGGCATTATAGAGGATGGGCTCGTTCGTCGAGGCGTGCTTTTTCCAATCCGACGGAATCTAATTTGCGTTACGTGCATCCGGGTGTAATCTCTCTGTATATGCACCTCCACGGTACGATCGTTGATCCTGTGCTTGTTTGTGCCCGCGCGGGCAGTCGTTTCGCAGTTCTACGTCACCGAGGCCGAGAACGAGTACGTGATAAGGGCGAACAGCGCGATCATGAAATGCAAGATACCGAGTTTCGTGTCCGAGTTCGTACAGGTGGATCAATGGGTGGCCGACGATGGAACGGTTTACACGGGCGGAGAGGATTACGGTAGGCGATGGCGATGATTACGATGATGGTGTCACGATTTTTCTCTTTTCTCGCCGAATATTATGTTTAAGAAAAAAAAAAAAAAAAAAAAAAAAGAAAAAGAGAGAAACTCGGGGGCCTCGATTTCTCTCCATCCTCGGTTCTCCGAATTTTCAAAAATTCATCGTTTCGCTTCACATTCCCCTCCCCTCCCTTTACTCTACGTAACGAACGGGCGTGCGATTCCGTTTCACGCTCTCTGGGAAAAATGCGCGTTGCAGTGGTCCAGCAATTCTACGAGACGAGGGTCATCGACGAGTTCGTCTTGCGCGGCAACACGGCAACCTTGAAGTGTCTGGTGCCGAGCTTTGTGGCGGATTTCGTAGACGTGATCGAGTGGCTGGCTGTCGAGGACGGATCCACGTACTCTGCCAACAGCCAAGAAGAAAAGGGTACTCCTTCTCTCTCTCGTCTCGATTACTCGAGAAGATATTTAGCGAGACCGCGATGAGCACTTAGCTTCGTTCCCTCTCCCTCCTCCTCCTCCTCCTTCCCCTTCCCCCCGATCGATCGAGAACAATCGTTCCGTCGATCGAGAGGCCCGTAATAATGGAAAGAGGCATTAATTTCCTTATTTACCGTCGGGTTCCCTTCGATCATGCAATATTTTCCCCCCGCACAAACAAATCTCGCGTATCTCGTCTTTAATTCCCTTTAGTTTCGTTTCACACGAAAATAATAATAACAACGCGAGCAACTCGATTTGACCGGCTTAACAACCGACCAGACCGTTTTAATGGAATTAATAAATGGAATTACCAGCGCGCTCATCATCCCCCTCGCTCGGGCAATAAGGCTCGATCAGTAGAGCTTTGCCCCCTCTCAGGGTGTACAGACGCTCGGAGGAACGAAGGAATCGGTAGAGCAGAGTGGATTTGTATCGGCGAGAAGTGGAGAAACTTTAGCGGTATTCAACGCAAGCTGTTCGACGGGGGAAAGCGATGGAGCGGTGCGGCTGGCAGTGGCCTCGTTACTCGCCGCGATCCTACCGGATTAGGTTAACTCGGATTAATCGAGGCCGTGGAGCGCGAATTAAACGCGACCGCGAACGGGACGATCCACTTTCGTTCGGGTGACGATCGAGCGCGAAAGGTAATAGGTAGACCGCGGCCCGATGGAATTTATTTCACGGCCTCGGGTGTCGATCGTACGTTGCCGAGTATCGATTTCTGCCTTTTCTATCCGGAGAGATCTAATCCCGTTTATCGAGGGGAGGATCGATAGGATACGATATTTGTAGGGCGAGGATATCAATCGTAACGGTTAAACGTAAAATTACGTAAAATTATCACTCGAAGTAACTCGATTCGTTCGAAAGTTTAATTATAATTAGTTAGTGTCCGCGAGAGAATGGCCGAGCGTAGTCAGGATTTTGTCAATATTTGATTTTAATCAACGAGATTCCATTTTTATAGAACTTTATGGCTTTAGCGCGAAGAAATTCTGCGATTGTCTAGTGTCGAATATTTTACTTTTTAAAAACAATTGTAAATGGCGAAACAAATAATGGTTGTGAATATACCTGGTGAATATAATTTCTAATGTACGCGTTTCTTGGCATAGGATGCTGCTGTTATCTTCTCGTTTATGAATTATTCTTTTTACAGACCACCATACAGTCACTGTAACTTTTTTCGGCCGATGGTTTCGACATTCGTTTAGAATTTTCATTAGCATCTAACCGTTGTCTAGATCGTGTACGATTATCGTATAATATTCTCATTTCTCATCACAGGTTATAATCCTATTCAAAAATTTCTACCGTTTTACACGATAAACACACTTCGAAACACAAATGTCTGAAAATGTGATTGGAGATCAGTCTCATTTTCGAAATTCTCATTTTCAGACCCGAATTTTTCGATAGAATCTTCTCCTAAGAAAGTTAACCTAATATTTCGATATGCTTCGGCTGCACTTATTACAGGCTTAACCTCGTAAACAGGAATAACATTCTAAACTATTCTAAACTTCTTAACACTATATCGTTCACTTTTCAAAAAACGGTTAAACCAATACAAAAAAGAACTTGGAAACTTATTGCACAAAGCAAATACAAGAGGACAACGTGAAAATACGGCAAGCAAAATATAGGTTAAGTAGAGTTTACAAGTCGCGATTGATTTATCCGAGAATTGGCAACTTCACGTTGTACAATCTATATTCCGTATATATTCCGTGTTAACGTATCATACGTTAATACGTTTATTCGTTTTCTTCTATTGATTTATCCGAGAATTGACAACTTCACGTTGTACAATCTATATTCCGTATATATTCCGTGTTAACGTATCATACGTTAATACGTTTATTCGTTTTCTTCTATTCGATCGTAGACGAGCAATAGTATCTCCGCACTTTTGCCATCTTCTCGTGAACGAAACGAGAAAATACGTTTCACGTGTGGTTGCGCCGTTCCATTTGCCATTAAAGGTCATAAAATAGGGCCGTGGAAATACGTTCCGTGTCAAATATTTGTCGTTCGACCAGAACGAGCGCTGCTGAAATGAAACGGTTTGGAAAACCGGCACCGTTTGCTCGGCCCCGTTCCGTGATTTCGGATTAGATTAAGCCGGGCTAATCAAACCGGCGAGGAAATTGATGTCCGCCGGCTAGCCTAATTTCCATCGAATGGAAAGAGAAGCGACGTCACGCTCTCGTCGTGCGCTATCCGTTTGTCGGCAACTCGCCGATTCATTGAAATTTTAATCGAGTGGATCAAAGCAGTCGATCGACAACTGTCTCTCTCTCTCTCTCTCTTTATATATATATATTTTATATATATATATAAAATATATATATAATATATATATATATATATATATTCCCTGTTTGTCACGCTTTCATTCCAGTGGTCGCCCAATACTTCGAGGTTCAGGTTTACGATCAGTTCGCGATCCGCGGGAACGCGGCGATTTTCAAGTGTCAGGTTCCATCGTTCGTCGCCGACCACGTGGACGTAGTGGGATGGATCGATTCGAACGGCGGCAGTTACGTGGCCGATGGACAGTCGTACGGTATCGATCTCAAGCATGGAACGAGAAAGAGATTGGCTAAAAAATTTCGCTCCCTCGTCGTTGCCGTGGGCCGTTCGTTCTTCGATTCGTGCGATGATTCGTGGAGGGGAAAAAAATCGATGGATCGGATAGAATCGGCTTCGTAATCGGATAGAATACGATAGGGAGGGCGCGGGGGGATGGTAGATAGGCTCTCGAACGCTTTGAAAAGCTACGCCGAGTCGAGCGTCGCACGAATTCTCGAACCGCCGATCGCAACGATCGATCGTATCACGGATACGAGGGTGTATGTAGATGTGCGGCTTATGGTAAAACCGGAAACCGGTGTCTGGTTGCAGTTGTCGGGCAGCGGTATGCAGTGAACGTGATGGACGAACACGTCCTTCGGGGGAACGCCGCAATTATCAAGTGTCACATACCGAGCTTCGTCGCCGAATTCGTCGAGGTTGACTCTTGGATCGAAGACGAGACCACTGAAATATATCCTAGCACCGATTACGGTACACCAAGATTAAACAGAGATATATAAAAAAGAAAAAGAGGAAACGACGAAACTTTTTTTTTTTTCCATCCTCTTTCGTTGTCTACGCTCGCGAGGCTTTTCTCCTTTTCTCTCTTTCTCTTTCTTTCTCTCTCTTTCTCTTTCTCTCTTCCTCTCGAGCTAACGCTTACGTTTGCTCCATTTAGCGCCGCGTACAGGCCGCGTATAGGAGAGAGAGAAAAAGAGAGACGGACGTTAGCTTTCCATTCGCAATCACGTGGTCGCGAAGCAAACGTTTTCAAGGATTCTTTCCTCCCTCCCCCCTCCCCCCCCGGCCATCGACCGGGAGGTTATCGCTCGTCGTAATAACAGTAGCTGTACAATATATCCTCTGCGATCCTGTGTTCCGTTCGAGCAGAGAAATCGTTCCCTCGATTCGCACGCGACGAACGGAGACACGCAACAGGTACGATCGCCATTGTGAGTCGTCACCGCGATTGCAATTACTGAGGAGGAGGGGGGAGGGAGCCGGAAATCGGTCGCCACGAGAACAGGTTGCGAAGGATGTAGCAGGATGCTACAATCGTGACAGTCACGAGTAAATAAGAATAAGAAGAAAAGATATGAGTCGTAGCTATTTCTTTTTTTTTTTCCTCGTCTCTTTCGAGAACGCTCTCTTTCGTTCCATCGGCCTCCACTCTCGAATTTCGAATCGAACGATCGACGATATATGACAAAGCGTGGCAAATGACGAGATCGTTCGAAAATAGATGCCCCTCGTTTCGACGAGTAAAACGACGAATTATCGTTGAAATTGTTCGTACGACGTTGACTGCCGCTGCTCGCGCTGTCCCAGACTTTCCCTCCTTCCCCGTGAAAATGTTTTTTGTCACGGCCCCCCTTCTCCCCACTAACCACTCTCTCGCATCTCCCCTCTTTCCTCCGTGTGTGACTACTCGATCCAAAATATACGTGTGGTTGTGGTTGGTTTTTCGTAGTAGTAGTGGCTTGCTTCTTTTCGTGTAGTCGTCGATTGCATGCATCGGGCTCGTTCGTCGTCGGGTGGTTATTCCATAGCCGGAAGTCACCGAGAGGAATCGTAAACACGCATCACGTGGATCGAATACCGATCACGACTTTTTAATCCTTTCGTCTTATTCGCTTTCTCCTCTAATTCTTCTCTTGATATTAATATATCGAGTAATAATATATATAACGAAGAAACGTAATTTTAACGTAATTCGTAGAGAGAAGTAGTTCGAAATTTGCGATCGAATATTATTATTATTATTATTATTATTATTAATTAGGTTAATTCGATCGTATTAAATGGATACGTACGTAAATGTGTTTAATGATGGATAAAATTAAACGCTCGGTTTCGAGCGTTGGGAGCAAAAAGGATTAAAAGGATTAAAGGGGATATCGGAAGCTATCCTGCGCGCAGTCCTCGTCGAGGACAATGCAAACTCGATAGAATTTCCCTCGAATGTTTGACGAGCGGGCCCGAATTCGAATAGAACGTTGAAACTACGAGACGAATGATGGATAAAATACGTTCAACGTTCAACTTTGCCAAGTTTGTAGTAATGGGGCGCATGTATTAATCAAGACGGCATTGTGCTCGTCCAATGCACGCGTGTACGAGTATCGTGCCGTCCTATATCGGGGATAATTGAATATTTCTGATTGCCAGATCCGTATCTGATATCAATTTCCGTTAAAACGTCTCTCGCCTCGATTAAACTGTTCCAATATATACATATATATATATATAATCGATACTGGCCGGAACGTTCTTTCCGATAAGTCAATTATCCCTGGTTAGAAAGTTGCACGTATTTTTTGTTCGACAAAAAAAAAAGAGGCGAGAAATATAATCATTTTTATGACTGAAACAGATGGAAAATACTTGGTACTGCCTTCCGGAGAGCTTCACATCCGCGATGTTGGACCCGAGGACGGATACAAGACCTATCAATGCCGCACCAAGCATAGACTTACCGGAGAGACGAGGCTGTCGGCTACCAAGGGACGACTCGTCATTACCGGTAAGTGAGAAGCAACGAGAACAAGAAACGTTCGAGTTTCATCCTCGTCGAAATCACGATTCTGATTTAATTCGTTCTCTCTTTTTCTTTTTTTTTTTTTTTTTTTTTTTAAATATCGTTCGAGGACAATTCGCGCGATAACAAAATTATTTATCGATATGATTATTGTCTTTTTTCAGTCCACTCGCGCGTAGACATTTTCTAACTGAAAATCAGAATCGTGTTTCTTCAGTTTCGAACCTGGACTACACTGACAATCTTGAAATAATTTTCGTCAACGATTTTCGCGGATTCGTAATCATGTTTTCTTCTTCTTTTTTTTTCTTTTTTTTTTTTTTTTTCTTCTTCTCTCCTCGATAAACTCGATTCTCGCCAATTTATTGTCGCGCGACAAGATAAACGCGAGCATGTTAAACGAGGACTCTTTTGCCATGCAAATCGGTCCCCGCATACGCGATACCGAATCCGTGTCGCTGCCCGTTGCTCCAACCATCTCTTTTATCGCACCGTATCGGGAAACTTTGGTCTAGGTTCGAAACTGTTTACCGAGGCAATTGATTTTCCCCGAAAACCGGTGTAACCAGACCAGTTGAGCGTTTCAACTACACGGTGCAATTAAACGTAATCAAGCGAACATTATATATATATATCGTCGTTGTATCTTGGAAAATCGATTGCCCGCGAAGTAGCCACGATATCGATGTAATCATTTTTGAATCCAACCAGTTTCATCGAATCCGATGATTTTTTTATAAACGAATAAACACATCTCGCGAGAAGGAGATTGATTCATTGTGAGTTGGATGGAAAAAAATTAAAATATAGAGATAGATGTATAGATCTTGATGATGAAACTGGTTGGAAAAACCTGAATGCTGGGACAGGGTACCCCTGCGGGCACGCGCCACCGCCCGTCCATGATTTGACTCTTGGCATGATCGGTTTCGATGAAATATTGGAAATATTATTATATATACATATATATATATATAGAGAAAGAAAAAAAAAATAATAAATGTATCGAAAAGAAAAAAAGAGAGACAAATCGACAAACGAAAATAAAAAAAAAAAAGAAAATTCAAATTCTCTCGACGCTTTGCGGCGCCCTCACGCGATCTCCGGGCTCTGTCCTTCGCTCTGTCTCGCGTGGTAAGTGAAAACGTCACTCTAACTACCAACCATCTCAACTATCTCAAACGAGACCAAATACGAATGTTACGAATTGATCGCGCTCAATGCAGCTTTCGCCATTTTCGCCCCCCCCCCCCTCCCTCCCCATATCGCATCCGATCGCCACGATTTCCCTATTTTCGAGGGACGCTCAGAGTTGGGCGCAGAAGTATTCTACGATCGAGCACCTCGCCTCGGATTTTGCGATTTTCCCTTCGGGGTCGATGGGATCGATTCCAATCTCCGCGAAGGGGTATCGCGATGAGGATCACCGATCATAGTTGTTTCGTTGCGAGGCAGAACCCGTGGGCAGCGTGCGGCCAAAGTTCCCCTCGATGGACAACATTAACGGGCTCTCCACGGAATCGAAAGGCGATTTACCGCTTCTCTGCCCCGCCCAAGGATTCCCGGTACCGGTTCATAGGTACGGAACACATTATCATTCGTATGACAAGATAATCGCGCGCATCGAACGAGGTGAAATGAAAGTTGTGACGAGAGGGGAGGGGAGAGGGGGTTGGAATTGGATTGCCTTTTGGATAAGCATTTTCCTTTTCTTCTCGAAAACTTTCTTTTCTTTTCTTTTTCGAGAGAAAGAGCCTGTCTCCCTCGGGGGTTGCCCGTTCCACGCGTTCGCGAACGAGCGAATCGAGGAGAGGAGTTGACGATTGGTTCGCGCGTTGTGAACCGCAGAACCGGTGGGCAGCGTCCGGCCGAAGATCCCCTCGACGGACGATGTGCGTGGGTTGAGGAGCGCGGTGAACGGGAGCCAGGCTTTGATATGCCCTGCACAGGGGTTCCCGGTTCCTTCGAACAGGTAGAGAGTAGGGAAGAAAGGAGGAAAGGATTGAGAGAGATGTGCGCGCGCACGGATGTGAATGGTTTGCAGACAGATGGTTCGTTTAATTGCAATTTGATCAGAGCCGGTTGGGAGCGTGAGGCCGAAATTCCCGACCATCGACGACTCGAGGAGTTTTCGAACGACCAACCACGGCTCGGTCACCCTTCTCTGCCCCGCGCAGGGCTACCCTGCCCTCGTGTTCAAGTAAGTGATTCGACCAGCCACATTCTCGTCTTCTTCTCCTCTTCTTTTTTCTTTTTCTTTTTTTTTTTTTATTTTTTACCCCGCAACTCGCTCAGAACCCGTGGGAAGCGTCAGGCCGAAATTCCCTTCCGTGAGCAACATAAACGGTCTCGCTGTTGTTACCGATGGAACGCTGCCGCTCCTCTGCCCGGCGCAGGGATTTCCTGTTCCCAATCATAGGTACGTGATCATCGAGAACGGAAAGTTTTTTTCCTTTCCAAAAATTGGGGGTGTAAAATTTCGTTCACCCTTCCTTTTTCTCTGCGATCGTGATCTTTCGACCGAGTTCCAGTTACTTCAGAAATTTCAATTGGTTCGAAAGAGAGTTACTTTATTTTTTTTAACCCTTTCGTTACTAAAGTCGCTCTCCATAAATTGACCGACGTATACTATAGATCGTTTTGCATGAGATACCACGCATGAGATCGCGTATTGCTCGACGAGCGATTTATTTATTACGTCTTTCTCTGGAAAGATTTTGTTTTTATTCGTGTTTGCCTCTCACGAGATTCCGCTCACGATCTTTCTCGAGCACATTTTTGCCGCGGCGGAGAAATCTTAACCCGTAGCGAAAGGGTTAAGAAGAGTCGCTGCTTACTTTTCGCGTTTCAGCTTAGGAAATCGGCCGTTCAGGTTAGTGAAATGGCTCGCGCTGAAAGAGAACGCTGTATCTTAGCAGAAAGTGCAAAAAGTGGTGCCAAAGATTTTGGAAATTTTTGAAAGACGACGGTGAGGAAACGATATAATCTTGATACTTGATTTGACGTAACAATGAATTTGAAAAAAGAAATTTGCACACGTAATATCAAAGGATGTCAAAATTCACGCAAGAAGTAATTTTTTGATAGAAAGTCCAGGTTTATAAAAATTCTTTATCGATTCATTAAGTATAGGGTTGTGAAATGAAATAGCGTAATGGCTTTGCATATGCTTTTCCATATTAAATTTTGACACAGCGCTCGATTCCCTCCTTCGAGGCTTGTCGGCCTCGAAAAAGGAATCTTAAATCTCAAAAAAAGTCCAACGAAAAATCGCACGATCTGGCCGCACAATTCTGACCATCGAAACGGGAAATTACGACCAGGAAATGACTCATGCGGTAATTAAATTGTTTCTCGGCCTGTACGGCATGTGGCACCGTCTTGTTGGAACCACATGTCGTCCATATCTTGCAATTTAGACACCAAAAACTGGATTATCGCTGTAGCGAGCACACATTAACATTATTCCCTGACCAGCCGTATTCAAAGAAAAATGATTATATGATGCCTCCAATCGCCAAAATCCGCACCAAACACAGTGACACGTTGTGGATACATTTGTTTCTCACTCGTGGATTTTCTAAATCCCAATGACAATTTTGTCCATCAACCAATCGAGATGAAAATTAGCGTCGTCCCTGAAGATGATTTTGTTCGAAAAAAACCTTCGTTATTTTTGAAAAATATCGGTCAACAATGAAAACGAAAAATTATTCTTTCGTATAACGCTCCATTTTCAATAATCCTGAACTGTCTTTTTTCTTTTTCGTCGCCTACAAATTTACCGCTCAAATGGCGCGAAATTCGAATCTTGCCTAAATTTTCGAACATCCTATATATAAATATATATATATATATATATATATATATATTAATAGTAAAAATAAAAATTGAATAATAATTCAAAGTTTTAATTTAAATGGATAATGAAATAAAATATGACTTAAGAATAGAATTATTGTTATTAAAATTAATAAAATATTTATTGAACATGATAAATATATTATGATTGAAAGATAGATTGAATACAAAATTAAATAAATTAATAAAAGTATTGAATTATTATAAATATTATTTAAACAAATCCTTGAAATAAGTGAAATTATTGATGAAAAAATTATTTTTGATAAAATTAAAGTTGTTAAAAAAATTAATTTATTAAATTTATACATACATATATATATATATATATATACACACACACATCAGGGTGCAGGGGTTCCCGGCCCCTCTCTCAGCACGAGACGCTTGAACGCGATCGTGTGGTAAAATTCAGAGCCGGTTGGGAGCGTGAGGCCGAAATTTCCTACGATCGACGACACGAGGGGATTCCGTACGATGAAAGACGGCCCGGCCACGTTGCTGTGCGCCGCCCAAGGGTTCCCTGTCCCGGTTTACAAGTAAGTCACGGGGCGAGGGTCGGATGGATGCACCTTTTCTTCTTTTTTTTTTTTTTTTCTTTTCTCGATGCGCAGAGCCAGTGGCGAGCGCACGCCCCAAACTCTCCACTACGATCAACCTAATCGGACTCACCACCAACACGAACGGAAGCTTGCCGCTTTTCTGCCCCGCGCAAGGATTCCCCCTCCCGTCTTATAGGTAGGGAACTCGTGGATTCGAGGGGATTATTCGCGGTGTTGTTTCACACCCAATTTCAGTTTGAATATTACCGTGTTAATTCACTTTTGATCAACGATTATCGTTAACCTTTTGCAGGTCTTTTTTCGCTCGGCCACACGATTTATTAAATTTCTTAGCTAAATTAAAATGATTTCATTAAAATTAACGTGTAAAAAACTTTTGTATTCTAACGTCTTGTGCATCTTTACGCGTAAAGAAAAAGAAAATTTGTCGAATATTAAAGTTTATATCGTTGTTGTCGGTATTTTAATAATAGAAGAGTAATCAAGATCCTCGGTTCGTCAGCAAGTGTCGCGATAAATGTCGTTTGATATTTTTCATCTCTTTTTTTATTTTTCATTCTATATTCTTCTTATACTACATCTCTATTTCCATCGCTGTTTCCTTTTGTCTATCGTCGATCTCTTAACGAATAGAAATAATTTCGTTGTTCAGTAAAAATCGTCAAAATTCACAAAAAACTTTGAAAATAATATTTCTATCGATCGTCAAACTCGAATGTAATGTATGTAAATGTAGTTCGATCCGCTATACTCGATGTTATATTATTCATAAAATTATACCTAAAAGGATCTTAGAAATTTTAACCCTTTGCACTCCAACGCTGGTGACTCCCACCAATATATTTATTTGTGTTTGATATTTTTTAAAATATTCGCGAATAGATTCTTCTAACCTCTTCAAGTGTAATCTTATGTAAAATAATATATCATCAAATTTTCTTTAATATTATTGTCAAAGTTTTGTAAGCAATGATTTTTCGTTATCGAATAACGAAATTACTTCTATTCGTTAAGAGAGAAGGAAAATGGGGATGAAAACAGAGATGCAGAAGGTGATAAATAAGAATAATTTAATTATTCGCGCGAAACGATATTTAGACTTTAACCCTTTGCACTCCAGGCCTGTTTCGTTCGGTCGAATCAACTTCAGACTCGCGCGTTCTCATAAGATTACCATAAGATAATTACTCATAAGATTACACCTCATAAGATTATACGTAAAGAGCCTAGGAACCTATTTACGAAGCGATTTTCTAAAAAAATCAAACTCAGACTAACGTCGAAGATGTCATTCGACTCACGATCACGGACTAATTTGAGATAAAAATCTATCCATTTAACAATATATTATTCTACACCTCATAAGATTATAAAGAGGTTAGGAACCTATTTATGAAGCGATATTCTAAAAAAATCAAACATCAAATTCAGACTAATACCGAAGATGTCATTCGACTCACGATCACGGACTAATTTGAGATTAAAATCTATCCATTTAACAATATATTATTCTACATAAGATTATAAAGAGGTTAGGAATCTATTTATGAAGCTATTTTAGAATATATTCTTAAAAAATCAAACATTAAACTATCAAATTCATACTAATACCGAAGATGTCATTCGATTCACGATCAGGGACTAATTTGAGATAAAAAATCTAGCATTAACCATTTAACAATATATATTCTATATATTCTATATATTTCTATATATTCTATATATTCTATATATTCTACACCTCATAAGATTATAAAGAGGTTAGGAACCTATTTATGAAGCGATATTCTAAAAAAATCAAATTTAGACTAAGATGTCATTCGACTTACGATTACGGACTAATTTGAGATAAAAAATCTATCATTAACAATTTAACTATTTAATAATATATTATTCTACACCTCATAAGATTATAAAGAGGTTAGAAACCTATTTACGAAGCAATATTCCAAAAAAATCAAACTCAGACTAACACTGAAGATGTCATTCGACTCACGATCACGGACTAATTTGAAATAAAAAATCTATCCATTTAACAATATATTATTCTATATCTCATAAGATTATAAAGAGGTTAGGAACCTATTTATGAAGAAATATTCCAAAAAAATCAAACTCAGACTAACACTGAAGATGTCATTCAATGTCACGATCACAAAATAATTTGAAATAAAAAATCTACCCATTTAACAATATATTATTCTACACCTCATAAGATTATAAAGAGATATTAGGAACCTATTTATGAAGCGATTCTAAAAAAATCAAACTCAGACTAACACTGAAAATGTCATTCACGATCACAGACTAATTTGAAATAAAAATCTACCCATTTAACAATATATTATTCTACACCTCATAAGATTATAAAGAGGTTAGGAACCTATTTATGATACGATATTCTAAAAAAATCAAACATCAAATTCAGACTAACGCCGAAGATATCATTCGACTCACAATCACGGACTAATTTGAGATAAAAAATCTACCATTAACCATTTAACAATATATTCTATATATTCTATATATTCTACACCTCATAAGATTATAAAGAGGTTAGGAACCTATTTATAAAGCGATATTCCAAAAAAAATCAAACATAAATAAATATCCTCGCCGTTCAAGTTCAACAATCTCAGTGGTGGAGAGTCACCGTTGGAGAGCAAAGGGTTAAAAGAACCACGCAAGCACAGATAAATAAATATCGTCACCGTTCGATCAAACTCCGTCTCGACGTTCGCTCTTTCGACTCGAGGAGGGTTCCCTGTCCCCGTGCGCGCGCATCTCCGTGACGCGATTCCTTTTTAACTTGCTCGCAGAACCGGTGGGGAGCGCTAGGCCCAAGTTTCCGACCGTGGACAACTCCCGCGGCTTCGTCTCGAGCCTGGACCAGCCTCTCACGCTCCTGTGCCCTGCCCAAGGGTTCCCCGTTCCCTCGCACAGGTGAGGGGCTCGCCCTGTCCCGGCGACGCTCGATCCGACGCTCGATGACCCGTGCCCTCCTCGTTCTCTTCCCCAGAACCGGTGGCCACAACCAAGCCCAAATTCCCCATGACCGAGAACTCGCGCACGTACGCGGTACACCTCGACCAGCCGTTGACCCTCATGTGCCCGGCCCAGGCGTTCCCGGTTCCAGCGTTCAGGTACAGAAACGAAGTGAACGAGTTCCGTGATCGAACCGGCTCCGTCTAAGAGATTATCCCTTATCGTCGTCCCTCTCATCCGTGTCATCATCTATCAGAGCCTGTAGGGAGCAGCCGGCCGAAATTCCCCTCGTTGGCGGACTCGCAAACGTTCAGAGTGGCGTTGGGCGGCGCGATGACGTTGCTGTGCCCGGCTCAGGCGTTCCCGGTTCCAGCCTTCAGGTAACGTCGAGAGGAGATCGAATCTGTATCGCGTCGAGAACAGATATATCGCGGATGAAGAGATGTGCCTGGTCGCGTTCGTTTCTCCAGAGCCTGTCGCGAGCACGCGGCCGAAATTCCCCTCGTTGGCGGACCTGCAAGCGTTCAAAATGGCGTTGGGCGGCGCGATGACGTTGCTGTGCCCGGCCCAAGGGTTCCCCGTTCCCTCGTACAGGTAAACAATATTTCCACCATTCCCTCGAGCTCAACTCCTTCCCTGTTCTCCGTCAGAGCCGGCGTCCAGCGCTCGTCCGCAATTATCCGGGCCGAGCGATCTTCAACGGTTCAGCGCCTCCTCGCGAAAAAGCGTCACCCTTCTGTGCCCCGCCCAAGGATTTCCTGTGCCCGTCTATAGGTAGGAGTGAAAAGAGCGCGCGATCTTGGGAGGGGAATGAGAGAAGACGCAAAGGAGTGTCCCTATTCCAGCATATATAGGGATACACCTAGTAGCGTCTCGCGTTCTGTTTTTAGAACCGGCGTCGAGCAGCAGGCCACAGTTCCCATCCGTGAACGACGTCGGATTACGCGTGACGAAAGCCACGGGATTCTCGTTGCTTTGTCCCGCACAGGCGTTCCCAGTCGCCACGTTTAGGTAGGTCGATCGTGCCTCCAATAGAAGGAGCTCGCTTCTTCTCCTCGTTCCAACTCCCCTGTCCCAGTATATATATATATATATATCTCGTGAAAATATATATATATAGTCGTGAAAACTCGTTCTCTTCTCCTAGTGGCCCTGCTTTTTCTAGAAGGTACTTTTTCTAGAACCGGTCGGGTTCGCGAAGCCAAAGTTCTCCACGATCGACAAGAGCCGAACGTTCGAGGCTTGGCAGGGTGACGGCGTCACGCTGCAGTGTCCCGCCCAGGCGTATCCCGTCCCAATCTTCAAGTAAGTCGGACGAGCAAGCGCGAGACCCCCCCTCCCGTTATTCTCTCTTCTCTTCGCAGAACCTCTGTCGAGCTCGAAACCAAAATTAACCGCTCTGGACGTGAAATCGACGAGCCCGAGCACGGCCACGGGCACCGTTACCACTCTCTTGTGCCCCGTCCAAGGATTCCCCGTGCCCGCGTTCAGGTAAATCCTCGTTCGATCTCTTTTTCCCATTTCGACATCGCGCGTGCGCGCGTGGATCCTGGAAACCGATTTCGAGACCGAGCTTTCAACGTTTCCTCTCTCGTAGAACCGGTGGCCGCCACGAAGCCCAAATTCCCGATGACGGAGAATTCGCGCACCCTCACCACTTACACGGTGTCGCGCGATCAAGCTTTGACTTTACCCTGTCCAGCCCAGGCGTTCCCCGTTCCAGCCTTCAGGTACGGAGAAAGAGAGAATGGGGTGAATTTAATCGATCGAGGAGGAGAGTTGTGTTCGAAAGGGATTATTACCCAGCGTTGCAACGAATCGGCATACATACATCCGCCCGGATATATATCTCTTTTGGTCAGAACCTGTGTCCAGCTCGAAGCCAAAGTTCACGAACGCGGACATAAAGGTGGTGAGGCCGACGGCTAGCTCCGCTTCGGTGTCGATGACTTGCCCCGCCCAAGGGTTCCCTGTCCCCGTCACACGGTAAAGTAAAATAAGAGAAAGAGGCCATAATTCTCTCCCTCCCCCTCCTCTCAGAGCCTACCTCTAGCTCGAAGCCGAAACTGCCCTACAATCGTAAGGTCGAGTTTATGGAAGGGAGGAACGGCGATGCGTCCTGTCTGACGTGCCCGGTGCAAGGTTACCCCGTTCCACTTTCGAGGTGAGAACACGATATTTGACACACGGTCGATGCGAATATTTAAACCGCGGTCGATGCAATTTCCCAATCGGGCAAGCGGGGGGTGTCGAATAACGATTGCCTTTCGCTCCTCCGTTAATTCTAACTTCGCTCTGTCGTTCGATATCCATATACACATACACACACACACATATATATATATATAAAAATGTAATCGCCATACCGTCACCGATGAACGCGTATCTTCCCCAGAACCTGTTGGATTCAAGTCGCCCATATTCTCCACGGACAATAGCCTTAGTAAATACGCGAGGCGCGAGGGGACGAGCGTGGTGCTCGCGTGCAGCGCTCAGGGATTCCCCGTGCCTAAGACCAGGTAACCTCGCGCGTCATTCATTCGTTTGTTTCTCCTCCTCGATCGACATCGGTTGAGAAGAGGTCCCTCAATTTTCGTGGAACACGTTGTTCTCGTCTCTTCTTCTCCCTCTGGTAGAACCGATCGGGTCCAAGTCGCCGATCTTCTCCAACGATCTCAGTTCAACCGCGTACGCGAGACGGAAGGGGACGAGCGTGGTGCTCGCGTGCAGCGCTCAGGGATTCCCCGTGCCTAAGACCAGGTAACCTCGCGGCGAGAACAATTTCCATTTTTCTCTGTTATTTCTTCCTTTTTCCCTATATTTTTTCTTTCTTTCTTTCTTTTCTTTTTTCCTTTCGCTTCGTAGAACCGGTCGGATTCAAGTCGCCCATCTTCTCCAACGATCTCACGCTTAGCGCGTACGCGAGGCGCGAGGGGACGAGCGTGGTGCTCGCGTGCAGCGCTCAGGGATTCCCCGTCCCTAAGACCAGGTAAAAATCCGTCGAAACCTTTCGAAAGGTGGTTCGAACGAGATATCCGGGGGTTGCTTAAGTGGACGGAAGAATTAGTTTTCTTTCCTATTGTGAGAATTTTTATTTAAAAGTATTAAAAGGTGTTGTAATGGCTTTGCGCTCCTGACGTGAACTCTTCGGTTCTTCGCTTGGATTCGACGATATTTATTTCACTTGATCGATTTGGAGTAATCTTGTGAAATGTAGAATATGATATATTATGGTTTCATGGATTTGTTTATGTCAAATTAGAGCGCGGATCGAAATATATTTTCGCCGTTGGTCCGAGTTTCACGGGAATAGAAATATTATTTTCAAAGTTTTTCGTAGTTTTGTAGAGGCGTGATTTCTTCGTTATTGAATAACGAAATTATTTTTATTCGTTAAGAGATCGATGGTGGAGAGAAGGAAAAGAGAGACGTGTAGTGTAAGAAAAGTAGGAATAATAGATTTTATATAAAAGTTTTATACGTTAATTCGTGTGTAAAATCATTTTAAGTTAGCTAAGAACGGGTGTGGAGTCGTTGGTTTTGCCTGGAGCGCAAAGGAATAACGTAAAAGTACTGAATATATGATAATAAAATATATATAAAAAAAATTAAATCACAAGTAAATATTTCTGAAACCCTTAAGAAATCGCGTAGCAGGCGAAAGAAAGCATTTCGAATTTGACAAACGTACGATGAATTTGACCTTGAGAATTAGAAATGAAATATTCTAAAGTTATGGCTATTTGCTACGAGAATCCTATAAATTATCCGATAGATACGGAACTAAATAGTGATAATTTCAGAAAATAAAAACAACTGAAACTGAAAATGATAAAATGAAAAAAGCCACGTACTGACAAGAGAAAAGACCGAAAGAAAGAAATATCATTATTGCTTATTTCTCTAAAATATAATAAATAAACAATATATAAGATAGATAAATATCAAAGATGTCATGGGTGTCAACAAAATTAATTTTACTATTCTTATCGCGTGAAACGACATCTGAAACATATAAAAAAAATCATTTTTAACGTGAAATAATTAACTTAACTTTGAGTTTAATTTACAAAAAAAAAAATCGATAATTTAAATTAACGATTTAAATTAAAATTTAAACGCTTCTTAATAACAAAATATTTCCCAATCATCGAAACGTGACCGATCAATTATTTCCCCGCCTGCATACGCATACATATTTCGTTTAATCCGTGAACGTTCGAAAACAGGATTTAAACAACTGAATTAAAATTTTCTTTCATCGTTCGAACCACTGTTTCACGCGGCGACTCGAGCGATTTATCATTTCCAAAAAACAATAAGCATAGCCCAGTATAAGATTATATTCCCTCCTTGTCTCTTTATGCACGAGGCGTAAGTATAAAATAATTCTTTCGATAATAACCACGCACAAATCGTCTCGAGTACGCCCGCCCTCGAAAAGAAAAGAAAAAAAAAAAAAAAAAAAGAATCGAAGCGGAAACCACTCGAGAGGGGCGGCGTGTGTTTTCGTAGAGCCGGTCGGGTTCAAGTCGCCGATCTTCTCCAGCGACGACAGCCTGAGCAAATACGCGAGGCGGAAGGGCACGAGCGTGGTGCTCGCGTGCAGCGCTCAGGGATTCCCCGTCCCTAAGACCAGGTAATCGGGAGGGGTGGGGGTGGGGAGAGAACCGAAGAGAAGCGAACTTGGATCGATCGATCGGTGGATCGATTTCAGAGCCGGTCGCAGCAAGGTCGCCCCGATTCACGTCGGACGATCTGAGCCGCACGATCGGCCGTTCCGTGGGCCAGCCCGTCCCCATCTTTTGCGCCGCGCAGGGGAGCCCTCCGCCCACAACTAGGTAAACGAATCAATCGCGCGTATCGATCGAAATTATATCACGCGACAAACAAGAAATAATCCGAGGGTCGATGTATTGTTTATTAGAACCTGTTGGAAGCAAGGCGCCAGCCTTTGCCGGGGATCAAAAACTTTCTCTGTTGGTGCGACGAGCGAACACGGACGTTAGTCTTCCTTGCAATGCCCAGGGACATCCTACTCCTGTGTATAGGTAGGACCGAAGAAATTGGACCGAACTTGGAATCGAAGGAAGGGAACTAATCCTTTCTCCCTCTCCTCTCCTCTGATCCTAAGATCGTCGAGAAAAGGGGAACCCTGTCCTAGAGTTGGCAATTCCCCCCCGTTTTGACTTCCTTTTCCGTTGCTCAGAGCCGATGGGGATCAAAGCGCCGGCCTTCCTGGGGGACGTTAAGTCGTTCCTCCTCGTTCGTAGAGCGGGGTCAAAAGTGAGCATGACGTGCAACGCCCAGGGGCATCCTGTTCCCGTAACCAGGTATTATTTAATTGAAAGGTTGTTTTGGACGAAGATACTCGTTTCGATGCAAAAATTTAACCCTTCGCGCTCGGTGATTCTCATTCGAAAAATATTTATTTATTGTTTGAATATTTACAACAATATTTATTCTCGCTTGATCGTTTTGGAATATCGCTTCGTGAATAGGTTTCTCTTCAGATATGATTTTATGAGGTTTTTATCTCGAAGATCAGTGGAAATGTTATTTTCAAAGTTTTTGAATTTTGGGAGCATGGAATGTTCGGTGAATGAAATCAGTTCGAGTGAGAAGACGAGCTATCAATCTATTTTTCTTAATTCTAACTTCCTTTGATCGTTGAATATATCTTATATCTTAAGGGAAATTAAAATTTCTCTTCCAACTTTATCAATCTCTTCAACAATTTTAAACAGAATTTAATTTACTTTTATAAATCAATATATAATATAATAAGCAGATGAATAATTGTACATAATTTTTCTTAACGATTAAGAAGGCGTTGATGAACGACTCTTCAATAATCCAATTAATCAATGATATATTTTCCTACAATTTCTGTTAACGCATTTCCCTATTAAATTTTCTTTCCCTTCCTAATCATACATAAAACTATATCATCATAATTGAACTTTTGCTAATTCATTATTTAAGATCCAATATCAATTGGACAGTTATTTATATATTATATATTAGTACAATCCATTGTTAAAAATAAAATATCACATTTAAAAGCATTTTTTTTGTACAATCATAAGAAGAAAGGAGAGGTTTGTTACAAAGTAATATCTCGAAAAAAAAGAGAGAGAGAAAGACAACAAAGACGCGTTGAAAAAGAGATTAAGAGATGAGGATGGAGATGAAATAAGAGGCGAATAATAGTAGATAGTGAACGTGAAAGCAATAGTTCAAATGAATGAATGAATGAATATCGCGAAAGATACGGAAAGAATAACACAGAATCGGAAGAATACAAGAAGAATACAATTTGTTATCCGGCGAAAAATCTGCAGGATCGCAAGTATCTTCGAATATATGAGTGAACCGTTTCTTTAAAATTGTTTCTTACTGATAAACTTATTAATGAAATAGCGCGCGAAACAATATTTATTCACGCTTGATTGTTTTGTAATATCGCTTCGTAAATAGGCTCTTTATGTATGATCTTATGAGGTCTTATCTCGAAGATCAGTGGCGATGGAAATATTATTTTCAAAGTTTTTCAGTTTTGTGATTACAATTATGCAATAGAAAAGTTAGAAGAAAAAGTACTATTGCCCTATTTACAAACTTGAGGATGCATCTTGGTAATCGATAAAATATCACACAAAACGACAATATAGACTTTAATATTCCATAAATTTTCTTTCTTACGTGCAAAGATACATAAAATATTAAAATACAAAGTTTTACGCGCGTGAGATCGTTTTAAGTCAGCTGTAAGAAAACATCGAACGTGTGGTGTTCGACCGAGCGCAAACGGTTAAAATCGCGACTGTTTTGAGAAAAACAGAAAAACATTGAGTTCCATCGTGATGATTCCACGAGTGAAGTCCATTAAACGACCGACCGGTCGAATGCGAATCTTGGTATCGTGTTTCCGTTGTGTAACCCGATACACTATTAATCCGGTAAAAAACAGTTTCGAAGGGTATGCTCTTCGCTAATCCTTGTGACAGAGCCGGTCGCCTCGAAGAAGCCAAAGTTCTCGAGTGACGCGAAGAAGGCCTGGTACGATCGTGTGGTCGGCCAAGATCTCACGCTCTTCTGTCCCGCCCAGGGGTTCCCCGTTCCCTCGCATAGGTATACCTCGAAAAAAGAAAAAAGAATTAATCGTTGAACAAGTGTACGTCTATCGTATATCGAAGCATGGCCTTCTCTTAATAGAACCTCGAAGAAGCCAAAGTTCTCGAGCGACACGAAGCTTAGATCTCACGCTCTTCTGTCCCGCCCAGAGGTTCCTTCGCATAGGTATACCTCGGAAAAAGAAAAAAGGGAAAATTAATCGTTAGACGAGTGTATCGACTCTCTCTTATCGACAGAGTCGGTCGCCTCGAAGAAGCCGAAATTCTCGAGCGACGCGAAGCTTAGATCTCACGCTCTTCTATCCCACTCAGGGGTTCTCCGTTCCCTTGCATAGGTATATCTCGAAAAGTAATAGAGAAAATTAATTAGACGAGTGTATCGAGGCCTTCTTTCTTATCGACAGAGCCGGTCGCTTCGAAGAAGCCAAAATTCTCGAAGCTTAGCTGGTTCGAGCGTATTATCGGCCAAGATTTCACGCTCTTCTGTCCCGCCCAGGGGTTCCCCGTTCCCTCGCATAGGTATATCTCGAAAAAAAAAAAAGAGAAAATTAATTAGAGTGTATCGAGGCCTTCTTTCTTATCGACAGAGCCGGTCGCCTCGAAGAAGCCGAAATTCTCGAGCGACACGAAGCTTAGCTGGTACGAGCGTATTATCGGCCAAGATCTCACGCTCTTCTGTCCCGCCCAGGGGTTCCCCGTTCCCTCGCATAGGTATATGTACCACGCGAGAAAGAATTGGAATTAAATCGTTTAGACGAAGCATGCCCCTTTCGTGTACGTTTCGATTTAGAACCGGTGGGCAGCAAAGCGCCGGCGTTCACCGGCACGTTGAAGGGCGGATGGATGGAAGCGGAGGGGGACAGCCACGTCGTGCTCCTCTGTCCCGCTCAGGGGTTCCCGGTTCCAACGTATAGGTACATCTTGGAAAATATTAATCGAGAAAAAGCAAAGCAGCTTTTAAAGCCCGTTCTTTTTTTTTTTTTTTTTTTTTTTTACTTTCACCGTTCTCGCGTTAGAACCGGTGGGCAGCAAAGCACCTGCGTTCACCGGCGCTTTAAAGGGGGTTTGGATGGAGGCGAAAGGGAGCACCCATGCCGTCCTCTTCTGTCCCGCGCAAGGATACCCCGTGCCCTCGTTTAGGTAATCGAGGAGCGTCTTTTATCCACCCTCCAGAGCACCCTTGGGCGATCGTAATCGTGGCAGACGACGCCGATCCGGTTGACGCGTTGTTGCCCCCTTGGCCTTGTTCTCGTTCGATATCGGCCACTTCCCTTTCCCCGACGTTCCAAAGCGGAACGATTAATTCTGCCTCGTTCGTCGCGTTGTGCATTGTTAGAACCGGTGGGCAGCAAGGCACCGGCGTTCACCGGCGGGGACGTGAGGGGCGTCTGGCTGGAAAAGGGGGCTGGATCCAGCGCCGTGTTGCCGTGCCCCGCACAAGGATATCCCGTCCCTTCGTATAGGTAAAAGATATGTGTAGGGAAGTGGAGCGAGGAGAGATCGAAGAAAAGTATCGATTGCTCTCCTTTCTTAAACCTAAAGGGGCGTCCCGTCCAATTACGTAACCGTACGTATTAACAGCTCGTTGACAGCTTCCTTGTTTTGTGTATCCATTTATCAGAGCCAGTCGGGAGCAAAGCGCCGGCGTTGATGGGGATCGTTAGAGGAATAATGTTGCGAATCCAGGCGAAGTCCAGTGTCGTGATATTCTGTCCAGCGCAGGGCTATCCCGTGCCTTCATTTAGGTAAAATTCTCACGAATTCTTTAAAAGAAAATTATACACGGTGTACACGGTTTTCTAATTCCTCCTAATAATCCACCACCTCGTTCTTCGTTCGAGCTCGATGCTTCCCCTCGTTACTGCTAACATTATTAATCGCCACGTTCTTGTTTGTTGATCGCATGCCCACGTGTACGCAACAAATTCGTAGAACCGATCGGGACGAAGGCACCTGCGTTTACGAGCGAGTTGAGGGGTGGTTGGCTGAGGAAGGGAGCGAGGTCCAGCGCCGTTCTGTCGTGCCCGGCCCAGGGTCATCCTGTGCCCACGTTTAGGTAAAACGCTCGTTCGACGAAAGAGTTTTTTAAAAAAAAAATCCTTTCGAATTAGAGCCGGTCGGGAGCAAAGCGCCGGCGTTGACGGGTGACTTGAAGGGCGGCTGGAAGGAGAAAGCCTACGAGTCGACCGTCGTTCTCTTCTGCCCGGCTCAGGGCTATCCCGTGCCCAGTTTTAGGTAAATCATTTCGAAAAAACTTCGACTCGGAAAAAAAAAATATATATATATAAGCACCTATGTTGGTACTATTTTCGTTTTGGCCGAATCAGAGCCGATCGGCAGCAAAGCACCCGCGCTGACCGGGGAGATGAAACGGGGTTGGAAAGAGATCGGTACGCGATCGAGCGTGGTGTTGACGTGCCCCGCGCAAGGATACCCTGTGCCCGACTCTAGGTAAATCTAGATTACGCCACGATTCTTTTCTTTTCTCTCTCTCTCTCTCTCTCTCTCTCTCTCTCTCTCTCTCTCTCTCTCTCTCTTTCCACGGATAGAACCCGTCGGTAGCAAAGCGCCGTCGATTCTCGGCGAGAAGGGAAGTCTGATGGAGAGGCGGACCCGTGCCGACATCGTGATCCTCTGCCAAGGGCAGGCTTACCCTGTACCAACGTTCAGGTAAACAAAAAGCAGGAGAATCGATCGTCCTCCCTTTTCAAACTACTCTCACGTTTCTTTCATTTTACTCCCCTCCCTCCCCCGGAAGAGCCGGTGCAAAGCAAGGCTCCGTCCGTGACCGGTGACGCGAAACGATGGCAGAAGACGAAAGCCACCTCGGGATTCGCGATTCAGTGCCAAGCGCAGGGTCACCCGGTGCCCATGTTCAGGTATTCATTCTCTCTCTCTCTCTCTCTCTCTTTCGTGCACGAGCGCGAATATCTTTGCCGCAGAGCCGTTGGGAGCGAAGGGGCCGAAATTCTCGAGCGACGATCGCGTAAACTCGTTCGTACGCGCCGCGGGAGGATCGTCGACGCTCCTGTGCCCCGCCCAAGGGTTCCCTGTCCCCTCGTCCAGGTAAACAGAATAGAACGCTCACCTCGCTCGAATCTGTTTCAATCGCGCTCCAGAGCCCGTGGGATCCAAGGCGCCCGCCTTCCAGAGCGACGCGAAAAGCGTCACCTACGTGAGAGCCGCGAGGTCCTCGGTCGCGATCACGTGCGCCGCTCAGGCGTCGCCGCCCCCGACTCACAGGTAATTCCCCTCTTCCGCGCGCGGTGGTGGTGGTGGCGCGTACGCGAGAGGAGGGCGAGGAGTTACCTTCTCTTTTCTTTCTTTCGAAATTGTCAGAGCCTGCCGGTCGGGTGTCGCCCAAGTTTCCAAAGTCTGCTAAGTCGGACGCGTTCGAGGCGGCGTGCGGGGCCGTGGTCAGTTTGTTGTGCGACGCCCAGGCGTTCCCAGCTCCCGCGTTTAGGTCAGTGGAACAGGGGACCGATTTATTCGCCGCTTCTTGTTCTTGGCGCAGAGCCGGTGAACGGCGCCAAGCCGAGAGTCGCGTCCACCTCCAAGTACGACGTTCTCACCAGCCACGCGGATAGCCCGGTAACGATGCTTTGCCCGGCGCAGGGCCACCCTCTTCCAGCTTTTAGGTGGGTTTTTCAGAACCGAGGGATCCGAGGGATCGTTGCTCTCGAATTATTTGCTCTCGTGTCCAGAGCCGGTGAGCGGCGCCGCCCCCAAAGTGCCAGCCACGGCAAAAATAACGGTCCTCTCTTTGCCCGCGCGCGGCCCCGTGGCGGCGTCGTGCCAGGCGCAGGCGCATCCCTTGCCGATCTTCAGGTACGCTCGAAAAGGAAAAGGAGAAGGAGAAGTCTTGGTCGTCCCTTTCCTCCGCTCGACTCGACTCCACCCGATAGAATATATCGAAGCGCGAAGATCGATCGATCGGTTCACGCTTTTCCAACGTGTTTTCTTTTAGACCCGGTCGGAAGTAGCCCTCCTCGATTGCCGCCTAGATCGAAATTCGACGGATTGGCAAAAGTGCAGGGCCAAGGTTTGACGTTGCTGTGCGAGGCTCAGGCCAGTCCTCCGCCTTTGTACAGGTGAGCAACGTCCACAATCCCGTCGATCGGTCTTCGTTCTTCCCTCGTCTTTATCGACAACGACGACAAGCGACGACGCGTCTCTCCCCGCAGAGCCACGGAGTACTATGCGGCCAAACGTGCGGGACAACGACGTGACCGGTTTAAAGAGGGACATCCTGGTCGATCGAACGGTGGGCCTGTCGTGTCCCGTTCAAGGTTTCCCAGCGCCCACGTTCAGGTACTCGAACGATCAAACGTTCAACTCAAACGTTCGACTCGTCCCTTCGATTCGATTTTGGGTGGGGTGGGAATCGCGCTGTTGCAGAGCCAACCGGCAACGTCGCGCCGCGCATCGCCGGTGAACGTTACGAGGGCGGCAAGCTCGTCGACGTAGCTGGGTCGTCGATGGCGGCCCTCGACTGCACCACCCAGGGATCTCCCGTCCCAGCGACAAGGTACCCCCCTCCCCTCCCCCCCCTCCTCTCGGCGACACGTGTTCACGAACGGGTTTCAGAGGGAACGACCAAGATAGCTCCGCGCACGTCGGGCAAGAAGTTCGAGAGGGAAGTGGTTTTGGCTGCTAGAGGTCAGGATGTCGCGTTGAGTCACTCGCTCCAAGGATTCCCCGTCCCCCTCGCAAGGTAGCACGCCCCCTTTCCCCCTCTCTCGCGGTTCCCCCCCGATCGTCGAGTGGACGTGTCACGTCGATAATCCAGACGGACAGGTTCAGATCCACCACGGCCTCGTCGGGTAAGTACGCATGCATTGTGTTTCTCAAGATCTACTCGCTCGTAGGGATAGACCATGGAGGAGGAGGAGAAGGTACGTAGCGTAGTTTCGTTCCTCGCGAGGAGAGGGTCTTTCCACCTCGTGGAAATTGATGGAAAAAATAATTTTTCGTGAGATTATTTTGTGAAAGATTATATACGGGTAAGAGCCTGTTCCTCGCGGAGGAGAGAAAGTTTTTATTTAATCAGATCAGAGGGTGACGAATCTGATCTGGACGTACGAACGTAGAGGAAAAGGAGGAGACGAAGTGTATTTTGGGGGATCATTTAATGGTTGTACTCTAATCGGGGCAATGAACCGAATATCGATTTCCAGAACCGTCCGGTCGTACCGGCCCAAAAGGGACTGGAGACGGCCTTAATAAGTGCCGCGGGGTAGAGGGCGAGTCTCTGGCGCTGGCGTGTGCGGCACAAGGCTTTCCTGCCCCGATCACTAGGTACACACGAATTCCGTATAGCTTCTTTTCTTTTTTTTCTTTTGTTGTTGTTTGGTCGTTTGGTCTTGCTCCGCAGAGCACGGATCCTATTTTCGAAGCGTTCCATCCTTACCCTCTACCCCGGGTGTCGGGTGGCGGTAAATCCGCAAAAAATCCTCGAGAAGTCGACGAGGAGGAACCGACGGAGAGTTCGACGGAACGAGTAGTACGGAGAGAGAGAGAGAGAGAGAGAGAAGAGAGATGAAACGAAGGCAAACTCCGTTGGAAATTGCCGTGAGAGAAAAAAGATAAGGGTGAAACGAGAACAAAGGTAGCCTCGAGTGGAAAAAAAGAGGAAAGAGAAAGAAAGAGAGAGAGAGAAGGGAACAGAGAAAAAGGAGAAAAGGAAAAAGCGGGAAACATGTGCACAGCTGTGAGATCTCAGATCCGAACGATTTAACGAGAAAGAAACGACGGATGAGCGAGAGAGAGAGAGAGAGAGAGAGAGACGATAATATATCACAGGTCAGATTTTCTCTTCGTCGATAAGAATTTCGATTCCTTTATTGGCGATTTTATTTCGTTGTCGCTCTTTCGTTTCTTTTCTTTCTTTCTTTTTTTTTATTTTTTTTTATTCTCCGCGATTCGAGCCGCTCTTGAGAGAACGCGAGGAAGGCGAGAAAAAGGAAAAGAAAAAAGAGAAGGAGAAATTACGTCGTTACGGCGCGAGGGAAGGAAGAGAGGAGAGGAGAGGAGAGGAAAATTGGTGAAATATATACTCGATGTATATACTCGGGGCCAATCGGACAAAAATGTTGGTTTTCAGCGCCAACTTGGAACCCCCTCCCCCACGTGTGGCGCACACAACCCCCCACGAGAATAGGTGACGGACGCTAGACTCTGAAAAGGATGCGGGCCCTCTTCTCCTTCGGTAACCTCGGTGCCTGAGAGGGTGTCACCCGATCAAACAGGGGCCAACAATGTTGCCCCCTGCACCTGCACACCTCCAATAAGTCCCACGATATCTGGCTGGTAAGTCCTCGCCACCTTCGTGCCTCCGTTCATCCGTTCGTGTTTTTTCACCACCACCACCACCACCACCACCATCACCACCCTCTCTTTCTCTCGCTTTGCCACAGGATTAATTTCGTCTTTCGTGATCTTGTTCCCCCTTGCTCCCTCGTAATTGCAATGTCGCGCGATTTCCGAATTGTTTGCACAATTTCTCATTTTACACGCCGTGTCGCTCGATTGCCACCAGCTTCCCCGAGCTCCCCCTCATCTATGTGTATCCGCCTTTTTTCTTTTATTTTCAAAATATCATCAGCGCGAGAACCTTATTTTTCCTAATATAAGAATTTTCGAATTTTCACGAGTTCTCTCGCCTCCGAATCCGATTCCGTTGCCAATTATATATCTCGCATTCGCTCACCACGTGGCGAGGATCGAGAGAGTTGATCTTCGTCCTCCGACTCGAGCGTGTTATCGAGGGAAAAAAGAAAAAAAGAAAAAAAGAAAACCTACGCTTCTTCTCTTTGCGCACTCTTTTCTCTTTCTTTTCTTTCCTTTTTTTTTTTTTTATTTTTCAATAAACCCCTCCCCTCAGTAACCAAGTTGTCGCTGTTGTTGTTGTTGTTGTTCGCCAGCCTTCGTAAATCCCTCCCCCCCCCCACCCGTATCCCCTCCGACCTGCTCTGCTTCACGACCGCTATTTACGCTCCAGCTGTTGTCTCGAGCTCTCTTTTTCATTAAGTTTGCGTACTTGTGTCGTAGCGAGACACGCGCTAATGAGCCGGCAGTAGAGGCAAAAGCCCGCGCCCAGAGACGCCCAAAGCCCTGCCTATATATATATGTACATATATATATATATATACTCGGAACATGGAAGATGGGAAAGAAGCGCGAAGCGAATAGAAACGCACCGATGGCGACCTCTGTATACATACATACATACATACATACATACATACATCTCTTTATTCGTTCGGATCCACTTTTTCGCGCGATAGCCTCTCCCTCCCCGCCTCTAGTGTCGAACGTCTCTTTCTATTCGCTTCGTGTTTCCATCCGATCCAATCCGAGAGGAAAAAAAAAAAAAAAAAAAAAAAAGGAAAAAAAAAAAAAAAAAAAAAAAAAAAGAAAAAAGAAAAAAGAATCGAAAGAAAGTGTGAATCCAAAGAAAAAAATATCGGTGGCCGACCGAATGGCAAATCACAATCCCCGCCTGCCATGTCTCGTTTCAGATGGTACAAGTTCATCGAGGGCTCGTCCCGCCGTCAACCAGTCCAATTGAACGAGCGCGTCCGCCAGGTTAGCGGGACACTGATCATCCGCGAAGCGCGTGTCGAGGATTCGGGCAAATATCTTTGCATCGTGAACAACTCGGTGGGCGGGGAGAGCGTGGAGACGGTGCTCACCGTGACGGCGCCGTTGGGGGCTGAGATCGAGCCGAGCACCCAGACGATCGACTTCGGCAGGCCTGCAACATTCACTTGCAACGTGAGAGGGAACCCGATCAAGACCGTCTCCTGGCTCAAGGACGGGAAACCGCTTGGATTGGAGGAGGCGGTGTTAAGGATCGAGAGCGTGAAGAAGGAGGACAAGGGGATGTACCAGTGCTTCGTCAGAAACGACCAGGAAAGCGCCCAGGCGACGGCAGAGCTCAAACTCGGTGGACGATGTGAGTTTTCTCAAATAGGGGGATAAAGGGGATAAAGGGGAGGGTTTTTTATTTAACGCTTAGATTTGCGGGCATTGAGTATATATCTTTTTTTCTACTGAAATCCGGCTTTTTGACTTTTGGGTATATTAAAATGCAATTTTTTGTAAATTTAAAATTTAAAATAGATTTTTATTTACTGTTCTTTATTTATCTTATTACTATCTTGGATGTATACTTTTACATACTCGTTAGATTTACGGACATTGAGTAGATATTTTTTTTTTTTTTTTTTACTGAAATCCATCTTTTTGAATTTTGGCTTAACATACTTGTTGTCTTATATACATTTTTTTACATGTTCTTTACATTAAACTGGATGTATACTATAAATCTTGAATGTATACTTTCCACATACATACTCGTTAGATTTAACGCTAGATTTACGGGCATTGAGTATATATTTTTTTTTTTTGTACTGAAATCCGTCTTTTTGACTTTTGAGTATTTATTTAAAATCTAAAATAGATTTTTATTTACTGCCTTGGATGTATTTATTCGCATATTCGTTAGATTTAACATTAGATTTACGGATATTGAATATATACTTTTTTTTTTTTTTTATTGAAATCCGTCTTTTTGATTTTTGGATATATTAAAAATTTTTTGTAAATTTAAAATCTGAAATAGACTTTTATTTACTGCCTTGGATGTATTTCTGCATATTCGTTAGATTTAACATTAGATTTACGGGCATTGAGTATATACCTTTTTTTTTGTACTGAAATCCATCTTTTTGACTTTTGGATATATTAAAATGCAATTTTCTGTAAATTTAAAATTTAAAATAGATTTTTATTTACTGTTCTTTATTTACTGTCTTGGATGTATACTTTCTGCATATATACTCGTTAGATTTAATGCAAATATAATTAGAATATAATGAATTGAGGTTAATATTTTATTCGTCGTGATGGTCACTGCCCAACTTCTTCAGCTAATTGAAAGAGAAAATTCTTTCGAGATATATTTACTGCAGTGATCTCTTTGTATAATATCCAGACATTGGTGGCTGGATATTATAGAAATCTAAAAACAATTATAAAATATGTGAAGGGGTCATCTAGGGAGAGATCCTGTTTTCACGGTATTTTCTTCCTTATTCTTTTTTTTATTTCACTTTCGCTTTTAATATCTGAAATAACACGCTTTTTTTTTTACGCTATGTAATTTTCATTTCCACTGTCGTCGGAATCTTCAATTTCGTTGATATTGTCAAATTCTTCCTCGCTTTCGCATAATTCCTTTATATCAGAATCTGATCCAGATTGGTCTTCATTTATTCTGATTATTCTTTTTTATCAATTCCATATCTTTTGAAAACTTGCCCGTAATACTCTTATCTGAATAAGCAAAATATAAATGTAAAAAAATATATTTTATTATAAATTTTGAAAATATCTTGAAAAATTCAAATCTTCGCTCAAGAAAATAAATTTTTGCTAAGCTTCCAAATAGCACGTATTTTTTTTTTTTTTTTACAAAACGCACTTGAAATTGTCTCTCATGTTGATCTATTTGTTTTATAAAATAATAAGACAGATTTGCTTACAAAAATCACTTCTTTTCTCTGCAAAATTCACCGTTGAAAGAATTATTTGTTATCATATCACAATTCTAAACAACTTGTTTGCTCATGCATCTATCGTTAAACAGTCGTCGTTTGCTTCGTGTTATTTTTTTTCTTACTATTATTTTCTATATTATTGATCTATATAAATTAAACCCGTCAAATTGACGGATATTTTCATAAAAATAGGTATACAACATCTAGAAACAATAAAATATAAACGAAGAAGAAAAACGAATAGAAATATTTGCTGCATTGTATCGTTAAAATCCAATATGTAATGTCTAAATATTCAGAATTTTTAAGATCGAAAACCCGTCAAATCTAAGCGTTAAGATTTTTAGATTCGTTTCTCTTTAACGGAGGCAGTTTTGATCGCAAATATTTTTCACACCCGCAGTCGAACCCCCGCAGATTCGCCAGGCATTCGCCGAGGAGACGCTTCAACCGGGGCCGAGCATGTTCCTCAAGTGCGTAGCGAGCGGCAACCCGACCCCCGAGATCACCTGGGAACTCGATGGCAAACGTTTGTCCAACACGGAGAGGCTTCAGGTTGGCCAATACGTGACGGTGAACGGCGACGTGGTCTCCCATCTGAACATATCCAGCACTCACACGAACGACGGTGGACTGTACAAATGCATCGCAGCTTCGAAGGCAAGGCCCCCTTTTCCTTCCTTCCTTCTTTCCGACTATTCAACTGAATAGTACTTTTTCAATAAAATCTATTTTTATTGCAACTTATCATAGATCATCAGATATCACGGTTGATTAAAATTTATTTAAAAATTTATATATATATATATATATCTCGAAAATAAGAGAGCTAAGTTTATAACAATTTTTTTGTGGCATTAAAATTATAAATATAAATTTAGAAATTAAATGTTATACGAATTTATTGATATCTAATTTTTTTTTTTTTTTAGAAATAAATTTAATTTAGAAAGATAGAAATTTTATAAATTAAAATTATGTTTAATTTATAAATTTTTAATGAAAATTTTTTTAAGTAAATTTTGATATTATAGAAGTAATTTTTTTTTTTAATTAAAAAAATTTAATAATTTAGTTTGTAATAATTAAAGATTTAAATTAAAAATTTTTTTACGTGTCTTATTGATATCTAATTTTTTTTTTTTTTAGAAATAAATTTAATTTAGATATAAAAATTTTATAAATTAAAATTATGTTTAATTTATAAATTTTTAATGAAAATTTTTCTAAGTAAATTTTGATATTATAGAATTTTTTTTTTAATTAAAAAAATTTAATAATTTAATTTGTAATAATTAAAGATTTAAATTAAAATTTTTTTACGTGTCTTATAATAATATACAATGATAAAAATAGAAATCGATCATTTCTGTCTGTTAATCATGTCTATCGATAACATATCGATAAAATGATCATAATTCTCGATTTCGAAAATTAATCGGTAATTTGTATAATTTTTCCGTTATCTTTTTCTGGAAACGTTTTCCGGAATATTAAAGCATCGATGTAAAATTCTAATCTACAATGAATATAATAACAACGAAGAAAAAGACACGATCTATTTTTATAATCTAAATTTACGTACGGAAAAATGAGAATTTTTTTATCACAACGAGTAGTAAAAATTTAAAGAAATTCCATCTTTTTCTTTTCGAGAAGCGAAAAAAATCGGATGATAAATTAATTGGATGGATCGAACTGGTTACAGGTCGGATCAGCGGAACACTCGGCACGTCTCAACGTCTACGGTCTCCCCTTCATTCGCCACATGGACAAAAAGGCCATAGTAGCCGGTGAAACTCTTCGCGTCACTTGCCCGGTTGCCGGATATCCGATCGAGAGCATCGTGTGGGAGCGGGACACGAGGGTGTTGCCGATCAACAGGAAGCAAAAAGTCTTCCCCAACGGGACCCTTATCATCGAGAACGTGGAGAGGATGAGCGACCAGGCTACCTACACGTGCGTCGCGAGAAACGCTCAAGGTTACAGCGCCAGAGGAACGTTGGAAGTTCAAGTGATGGGTAAGTTTCTTTATATTCGTTTCTTTATATTTATACAAGCGAACCGAGTTTTATCATTCGATTTTATCGAGATTCGAGATTCGAATATATATTTTCCGCGATTAATTAAAAGAGTAGCTTTATCTTCATTCATTTCAACTCGTTTTCTTTTTTTTTTTTTTTTGAACGAATAAACGCGCACGTTCGATATCGCGTATATATTTAAATAATGAATCGTATCTCGCGTTTTAAAAACGCTCTTTTCAGGTTGTATCCAGGTGTTATATAGACGAACGTTTATACACGATAACGTTTCTCACGTTCTTATCTTACAGCTCTAATAACCACTCTTTCAGCGAATCCCGACGCTTATCGATGATTTCGATAAGAATTACCAGTCCAATAGATCGTCGAGTATCCCGGCCGAAAGATCGGTGTAATACGCGCGAGACCTTTTCAGTGCAGAAAAATCGCGTGACACGGACACGGACCCCCGTCAACGTTTTGTAATCGCGCGTCAAACGTGGATCGTCTCGAAAACAGGGACGAGCGCTTTTCGTTGGAATGTTGGTATGGCGGTGGCTATATATATCTATATATATATATATATATCGACCGTAAGAAAAATTCTGACTCGCGTTGTTCTCCGTTTTCGCGAGCGTAATCGCTGCTGCACAGAGTACCGTGTCCCTGAATCGACGCGTACATCGACGGATCGGCTTCCCTCGTTCTCTTTTTCATTCATCGAGAAAGAAAGAAAGAAAGAAAGAAAGAGAGCGCAGCCGATCCATCGACGTTGAACCACGTCGGTCCACGTGACGCGTACATCGCTCGCGACATACCTGTCATCACACGTCCATACATCGATCCTCCACCCTCAGTGCCGCCCACGATACAGCAGTTCTCGTTCACCAAGCTACCCATGAACGCCGGGGAGTTCGCAAACCTGCAGTGTATCGTACCTACCGGTGACCTGCCTTTGAACATACGTTGGAGCTATCCCGGAGAGGAGATGGGCGGTTCCTCAGGCGTGCTTGCCAAGAAGGTCGCGGATCGCGTTAGCATGCTCATGATCTCGGTCATCACCGCGAGACACGCGGGGGAGTACGTTTGCACCGCTGAAAACGCGGCTGGAACCGCGTCCCACTCAACCACGCTCACCGTCAATGGTTCGGGACTATTATCCTCTCCTAGAGATATACTTTCTTCGTTTTTTCTTTTATTTGTATACGTACACGTGTATGTACATATACCACGTGTATACACGTTTATCTTTCTGCACAATTCCTGGCAAAGAAACAGCACCGTAGCGAAAAGAGAAAAACCATCTCCCTTCCCTTCCCCTCCCTTCCTCAAAACTCGTAACTCTCGAATAGATAATCGGGCAGCAACGAGACTAATCCACTAATCGTAAGATTACTTCAGTTGGACCGCAGCTTCTACCGATCGCATTCAATGCCGAGGTCGCCAACTCGGGAGACTCCGTGTCCGTACCTTGCTCGATCTTGAAGGGCGACATGCCCATGGATATATCGTGGGCGTTCAACGGCGTTGCGATCGACACGTCGAGAGACTCTAGTATCACCGTGACGAGGATCAGCAAACATCTGAGCACGCTGAGCATCGACGGCGTATCAGCGAGGCACGCCGGGGAGTACGCCTGCTCCGCGTCGAATCTCGCCGGTTCCGTCAGTCGATCGGCAACCTTAACGGTCAACGGTACGGTTTTCGATCCATTCCTCCCATTTCCTCCCTCCTCCTCCTCCTCTCCCTCTTTCACCACCTTCCATTATTTCCCTTTCGGAAAAAGTCAAAACTCGAATCGACCGCCTTCTCTTCTCTCTCTCTCTCTCTCTCACTCTCTCTCTCACCGCCATACCAACCGGCCGTAGGAACGTGTAGGAACGCGGATGGAAGAGAGATGGATCGATTAGCGACCGCTTTCGGCTCCTCCTCGCTCCTCTCTGCTCGTCAATTTTCCAGTTGCCCCGCAAATACTGCCGTTCGCTTTCGGGGACGAGGCGGCCAGCTGGGGCGAGTTAGTCTCCGTGACTTGTTCCGTGGCCAAGGGCGATCAACCGCTCGAGATATCTTGGGCGTTTAACGGGACTCCGATCGGCAGCCACCACGGATCCGACGTCGTCATAGGAAGTACCAACAAGAAAAACAGCGTGCTCACTATCGAGTCGGTCGCGGCGAGGCACGCCGGGGAATATACGTGTTCCGCGTCGAATCGCGCCGGCGCCACCACGCATTCTTCTCGGCTAACCGTGAACGGTACATGCGTACGTGATTTCCATGGCACGCAGAAAAAAGAGAAAAAACCTCCTCCTCCTCCTCCTCCTCCTCCTTCTCTTTCTCCCTTTTCTTCCTCCTCGCGGCATCCCCCGCCCTCCCCCCCCCGGCGATACACGCGATATCGGATCTGTGGATGAAAGGACGCTGCGAGCGGAGAACCAACCACCCTTTCTTTTCTTTCCTTTCTAACGGGCCGCAGTCGCGCCACAGATCCTCCAGTTCTCTTTCGGCGACGATCCGCTCAACTCGGGGGAGATGCTGTCGGTTTCTTGCACGATCGTGAAAGGCGACTTCCCGGTCAATTTGACGTGGACGTTCGACGACACCCCGATAGACTCGAGCAGGCAGGACGTTAATATCATAACTAATAAGAGGGTCAGCTTCTTGAGCATCGACAGCGTTGCGGCGAGGCATGCTGGAAGATACAAGTGCATCGCGTCTAATGCCGCCGGATCCGACAGCCACACGGCCGTCCTCTCGGTCAACGGTATCACATCTCTCCCCCCTCTCTCGACTTATACACAGAATATTGTTGATAAATCTTGCCAATTGTGTGGCTATTAAAGAGCGCGCCGACCCATTCGAGGGGTATCGATCTTCCTCCTCCTCCTCCTCCTCCTCCTCCTCCTCCTCCTCCTCTTCCTCTTCTTCTTTCCACTAAATTTTTCTAAATTATCGGTCGGCGCGTTTTTCAATCGCTTTTGTATTCGCTCTCTTTCTCTTTCTCTCTTTCTCTCTGGTAACTTGTTGTGTTTCCGCAGTAATATTCTCTTCTATAGTTTGCAACGATGTTTATTAAGATGAAAGTTGTTACTGCCGTCGTCGTGGCGATGATCGTAGTAGCACGATCTTCCAAGTGAAGGTGAGGATCGTCGCGTTGAGGCGACGGCGGAGGTAACAAGGAGGACGCACGGAGATCGCACATCATCCAGCCAGATCTCCGTGTCTCTTTCTTCTTCCCCTTACTTCTTCTGTCTACACCGCTTTTTCTTCCTTCCCTTCCCTTTCTTTACTCTACTTATTCTTATCCCACCGTCGACCATCCTCCCTCTTTGTCTCCCCTAGCAATCCACCCGAATTCGAGCTTGTATAATTATTTTCCTCCCCTCTCTCCGCGGGAAGCTCCGTAAAAAGAAAAAAGCGCGTTGATTCAAAGGCTGTTCGTCGTTGCTTCGTACTTGCAGTGGGGCCCCAATTGGCCCCGTTCACGTTCGGTGACGAGGCAGCCAACGCGGGGGAGATGGCCACCGTTCAGTGCGCCGTGATCAAGGGCGATCTGCCGGTGAGGATCGCTTGGTCACTGAACGGTAGGCGTATCGACGCAGGCCGCGCTTCAGCCGAGCAGAGTCACGACACCCCCGACATCGTGGTGACGAGGAGTAGTAAACGGATCAGCACGCTCACCATAGACTCGGTGGCCGCGAGACACGCGGGCGAGTACTCGTGCACAGCGACCAACGAGGCCGGATCCGCAACGCACGTCTCGGTCCTCTCCGTAAACGGTACGCCCCGCTATCGAGGTCGATCGGGGGCGATCGGGTGGTGGTGGACGAACCGATCGGGTGGTCGGTCGGCTGTGCGATGCACAGGGGGGAGGGGAGGGTAATATGTATCGCGACGTATACGATACGGTGATGGTGAAAACGCATCCCCTCGTCTCTGGGGGTGCGTTTGTGTACACAGGGTGTTTATGTTAAAATGTGAGAGTCGGGGGATTAGAGAGATCAAAGCGATATAAGAAGTTCGTGTTCGATAAGGCTTGATTAAGGAGTTGTAAGCATTTTAAGCATTTGTATTAGATAGAGCGAGAACGCGCTATCTATCGCGCGGCAGTGTCGTATTGCAATGTAGCGGGGCCCCTCGATCAGAGTATATATAATTTTTTACAATTGATTATTTCAAATGAATTTCAGGGTAATGTAATGTAGTGTACGTATGTAATTTTTTATTTAGTTTAACTCGAATAAGTTTTGGTAAATTCCAGAATATTAGCGTATACATCATTTTATATCTAAATCCATAGTTGAATTGTTGTATGATACTCAATTTGTCTACTTATACTTTTTTATATACAATTGATTATTTCAAATGAATTTCAGGGTAATGTAATATAATGTATGTACGTAACTTTTTATTTAACTTATCTCGAATAAGCTATAGTAAATTCCAGAATATTAATATATACATCACTTTATATCTAAATCCATAGATAAATTATTTTACGTATTATTTAAATCCATAGTTGAATTGTTGTATGACACTCAATTTGTCTACTATATACTTTTTTATATACAATTGATTATTTCAAATGAATTTCAGAGTAATGTAATATAATTTATGTACGTAACTCTTTATTTAACTTATCTCGAATAAGCTATAGTAAATTCCAAAATATTAATATATACATCACTTTATATCTAAATCCATAGATAAATTATTTTAAGTATTATTTAAATTCATAGTTGAATTGTTATATGACACTCAATTTATCTATTTATTTCAAGATATAATTTATATGATAATATACAATCGTATAATATAACTATGCAACATTTTTATATCATTTAAGATAAAAATATTAATTTATTGATAGTAATTAGTTATTTAACAGAAACTTATTCGAGGTAAGTTTTATATGTATATAAAAAAGTATCAGTATATTTACTTTCATCGGGGGTCTCCGTTACGCAATACGGTACTGCCGCGCACGTAACTGAGCATTCTCGTTCTAATACAAACTCAAATCTAATACAAAATCCTTATAATTCGTTAATTAAACCTTATCGGACATATCGTGTACACTAACTTTTTTATCGTTTTGATGTCTATAAGAATTCATAGGTACCCACATTTTTATGAATATATATACACATATATATCATGACTATTCCTTTCGTCGTTCTTCCATCCGAGATATATATATATATATATACGCTATGTATATATATATATATATATATATATTTTATACACCGGTATAGCATCGTTTTTATTTCCGTTTAACGACACTCGCGTGTATCGACACGTTTCCATGCCATCTATCTATCCGATTGTCATCACGTCGACAGTGCCGCCACGCATCGCCCCGTTCGAAATGGCCGACAAGGCCGTGAATTGGGGTGATTCCGTATCGGCTGTCTGCACCGTGGTCAACGGGGATTCCCCGCTCGAGATCAGCTGGGCCCTCGATTCCATGCCTATCGACGAGAGCCACCGGATATCCGTGATTACTAAGAAAAGGAACAGCCTGCTCTCCATTGATTCGGCCAGCCCGAGTCACGCGGGAACGTACACTTGCGTAGCTTCGAACGAGGCCGGTGCCACCAGCTATTCGGCGGAATTGACGGTGAACGGTACACTTAACGCACTCACGATGGACAGACATCCCCGAAAAAAACGGACTCGTGTATATATACGTATAAATATATTCCTCCCCTCCCCTTTTCAATCCCTTCTTCCCTTCTCGCCGCTTCTCGCGCTTCTTTCGCTTCTCCACGCAAACGAAGGAGATCTCTCTCTCTCTCTCTCTCTCTCCCTGGACATGGATAGATAGATAGATAGATAGATAGATAGATAGATAGAAGTAGAGAGAAAGATGGAGGAAACAGAAAGTCGGGGAAAAGAAAGTGTTGGGTTACAGTCGCACCGCAGATAGCTCCGTTCGTGATCACCGAGGAGCCGGCTAATTGGGGCGACTCGATTTCCGTGGTGTGCGCCATCCTCAAGGGCGATTTACCGATCGAGATCTCGTGGGCATTGAACGGCGAGCCGATCGGCCGTGATCGTTCCGATATTAACGTTGTGGCGACCACGAAAAAGAATAGCATCCTCAGCATCGAGTCGGTCGCCGCGAGGCACGCGGGGGAGTACACGTGTTCGGCGTCCAACAAGGCTGGAGCAACCAGTCATTCGGCCATCCTCGCCGTAAACGGTACAATTTTTTCTTCTCCTCCTCTCCTTGCTTCACTCTTTCCTCTCTGCCCCCCACCCCTTCCTCTTCCTTGCCTATCCGGTCCAGGTGTCGGTGGTGGTCGAGGCTTGGATTTTTCGAATTTTTTTTTTTGGAATTTTCGAGCAAGGGAAATTTTATGAATAATCGTATACATATATATATATATTTATATAAATCGAGCTTGATCGTGTCTGATCGGATCGATCGATCGATCGATCTCGTTCGTTCCTAGTTGCGCCCGAGATAGCTCCGTTCGTGATCAGTGAGAGACCGGCTAACTGGGGGGACACGGTCACCGCAACCTGCACCATGTTGAAGGGCGATCCTCCGATACAGATCGAGTGGGCCCTGAACGGCGAGCCGATCTCCCACGATTATTCCGATATATCGATCGCGACCAGCAGACGTGTCAGCTTGCTCACTATAGACGCTGTGACGGCCAGTCACGCCGGGGAATACACCTGCATGGCGAGCAACGCCGCCGGTGGGACGAGTTTTACCGCGACTTTGGCCGTCAACGGTACACAAATTACGATACACGTGCTCTCTCTCTCTCTCTCTCTTCATCTCCATCTCTTTGCTTCTTCTTTCTCTCTCTCTCTCTCTCGATATCTGCATGCGCGATAACTCTCTACTTACACCAGGCCAGATCTAGATTTCCATCGATTCCCTCCAATCCCCTTCCTTTTTCTTTTTTTTTATTTCATTTTATCAGGAAGTCATGGACGTCGATTGTTCGAGCATCATCGTCGATCACGAAAGCTCGTTACGCTCTTTTTCTAATACATATATATGTATATATATATTATCTTGACTACAGTTGCACCGGAAATCGTGCCATTCGATATCGGAGAGGGGCCAGCGAATTGGGGGGACACCGTGACCGCAACGTGCACGGTACTGAAAGGGGATCACCCGATCCAGATAGAGTGGGCGTTGAACGGCGAGCCGATCTCGCGTAATCATTACGACATATCGATAGTAAATACCAGCAAGCGGGTCAGCCTGTTGACGATCGACGGTGTGACAGCGAGACACGCGGGAGAATACACGTGCTCTGTCAGCAACGCAGCCGGTGGGACGAGTTATTCCGCAACTCTCGCCGTGAACGGTACACCAAACGTTATCCCTCCTTTATTTTCTCCTCTATTCATATAATCTCGCTCTTCTCTTTTCGCATGCACGCAACGATCTTTGTTCCTTCCTTCCTTCCTTCCCCTCCTCCTACCTATTTCCTTTGATCCTACCTCGTCGAAGAGGAGAGGAGCAGAAGGTATTTCGTGGTGCTCGTCGTGAATGAGAATACAAATTCGACTCGAGGAGATCCCTTTTCCCTTTCTCATTCTCATTCGAAGTGACCGAGAAATGGACGTTCATGTCCATCCGGGGGGAGGGGAAATTGATAGATATTAATCAAGGTTGGATGTGGTTCACGAATATGTGCTAAAGCAAGTTTCCATGTCGTTGTAGTTGCGCCGCATATAGGGCCATTCTCGATCAGTGACGGACCGGCAAACTCGGGCGACATGGTCTCGGCCACCTGTTCGATAATGAAAGGCGACTTTCCGGTAGAGATCGTGTGGAAGTTTAACGGTAGGGCGATAGGTTTCAACGATCCGGACTTAACTATCACGAGGATCAATAAACATATGAGCGCACTGAGCATCGAGTCCGTTGCGGCGAGACACGCGGGCGAGTATACTTGCGTCGCGACGAACAGGGCTGGAAACGTCACCCACTCGACCACGTTGGCTGTGAACGGTATATATACGAAAGAAACAAGCACGCTTGCACGTCAAACGAGTTTTGCACATTGTCATCGCCTATTCAAAAAAAAACTGAGAAAAAAAAGAAAGAAGAAAGACTCGATCCCGATTATCCCTATCCACCCGCCTTCTTCCCTCCCCTTCCCTTTGTCGTACGAAACGAGGAACGAGGAAACGAGAAATTTCCTATACGTATACACACATATACACACACACATACATATATATATATATATATTTCGGTTATTTTCTATAATCGCGTAACGCGAGTGGCGGCCATTTTCTCAGTTGCACCGCAGATCTTTCCATTCACGTTCGGCGACGAGCCGGTGAACTCGGGCGAAGCGATCTCGGCGACCTGCTCGATCCTGAAGGGAGACTTCCCGATGGACATAACCTGGGCGTTCAACGGTTCGCCCATCGATTCCGAGAGAAGCGATCAGTACACGATCACGAAGAGCAAGCGGCTGAGCGTGTTGGCGATCGACGCCGTGGCGGCAAGGCACGCGGGTGAATACACTTGCACCGCGTCGAACAAGGCTGGAGCCTCGAGCCACACGGCCGTACTGGCCGTGAACGGTAATAGTACCACTAGCGCCACGCGTATGCGTGGAGGACCTACTAGACTCTAGGCGCACCACCGCCACCTCTTCTCAGACTCTCTTCTCTCTTTTCTCGTTCTTTTCACTTCGCATTCGCGAATCCTCGTCCTTTGTACATGCATCATATCCTCGCGTGGATGGGAGAGGGGGAGAAGGAGAGGGCACTCGTGAAACGCGGATGGAGAAAACGGAGGGCCGCTCGTTTCCCCTCGTGTGGCTTTGATCGGGTATTTTTCAGTGGCGCCGCAGATCGCGCCGTTCTCGATCGGTGACGAACCCGCGAATTGGGGAGAGGCGGTCTCGGCAGTGTGCACCATCGTAAAGGGGGACCTGCCCATCGAGCTGGCCTGGGCTCTGAACGGTGAACCTATCTCGGCCAACAATCACCCCGATATCACTATATCGAGCACCGGGAAACGTGTCAGTCTGATGACCATCGAGGCTGTGAGCGGCAGCCACGCCGGGGAATATACGTGTACCGCCTCGAACGCGGCAGGAGCGACCAGCTATTCGGCCACCTTGGCCGTAAACGGTACAGAGAACCGTACCTCCCTTTCGACTATTGCGCCATATCGTATATATCTATCTATCTATCTATCTATCTATTTATCTATCTCCTTTCACTAGCACGCGTCCGTCGGGAAAACATTTCCTTTCTCCCCGCCTCCTCTCGTTCCTCCCTTTTTCCACGTCTTTTCTTTAAAATAGTTCTATCTCCTCTCCTATCCTTCTCCTATTTGCTCGCCATTTGACCGATCGATACAGAAGGATTCGTATGGACCGACCGAGACCGCGGGTATCGAGGCGTATTGAAATAGTTTTTCGGATGTTGTTTCTAGTCGCTCCGCAGATCGCCCCATTTTCCATCGGCGAGGAACCTGCCAATTGGGGTGAACAAGTGTCCGCAATGTGTAGCATCTTGAAAGGCGACTCACCGATCGAAATTCGATGGAGTTTGAACGGGGAACCGATCACGCGTACTAATCATCCGGATATAACTATCACGAAAACGGGGAAAAAGAACTCTGTCCTAATCATCGACTCCGTCACCGCGCATCACGCAGGCGAATATACTTGCGTAGCGAGCAACTTGGTGGGATCCGTCAGCCGTTCGGCAGAATTATCGGTGAACGGTACTACGAAATTACAGCATTAGAGCATACATCGCACGAAATTACCCATCGAGACTTTCCCTCCTGCCAACCCATCCCCCCTTTTCTCGCATTTATTCTTCGAGCACTCGACGTACTCCTTCGATCGTACGCGACTCTCTGAACGCGGACGTGTTGCTCGCAGTCTCGCCGCAGATCGCGCCGATCTCGTTCGGCGACGAGCCAGTGAACGCCGGGGACCTGGTCTCGGTCCAGTGCGTGGTCACCAAAGGCGACTCCCCTCTCGAGATCACTTGGACCTTCGATAACCAGCCTATCAGATCCGATCGGATGGACGTGATCGTGTCCAACTCCGGGAAACGCGTCAAACAACTGACCATCGAGTCCGTGGCTGCGAGGCATGCGGGGGAGTACACCTGCGTCGCCTCGAACGCGGCTGGATCGACCTCACACTCGGCCAAATTGGACGTCAACGGTACACGTACTCGTCCAAATATTCTTCTCGTCGCGAGATCTCCCTTTCCATCTTCCTCTTTTTATCCTCTCTCTCTCGTCCATTCCTCTCGTTTCCTCCTTTCAGTTTCACTTTCATTTTCCCTTTTTTCGTCTCGCGAAAATTCGAAAGGGAAGGGAAGGGAAGGGAAGGAAAGGAAGAGAGAGGTTTCTCGATCGATCCCTAGGGAATAGGAGTTGCGCGAGCAAGGCCGATGCAAAGGCTCTTCTTCTTCTTCTTCTTTCAGTTCTTTTCTGTTTCCAGTCATTCCGAAATTATTGCCGTTCACGTTCGGCGAGAAACCGCTTAACTCGGGTCAAGTAGTAACTGTACCGTGCGCCGTGGTCGAGGGCGATCAACCCTTGAAGCTTCGCTGGACCTTAAACGGTCATGCGATCTCGCCCCACTCTGGAATCTCGATCGTGGATCTCGGCGGACGGGGCGCCATACTCAGCATAGGATCCGTCCAGGCGACACACGCTGGAACGTACACGTGTATCGCGGAAAACCTTGCCGGAAGGCACGAGCTCTCGGCCGATCTGATTGTAAACGGTGCTTAAAAATCTGCCCATCTATACATATATATATATATATATATATATATATGTATATACCATTTGATATAATAGATCTTGATATAATTCGAATACACACGCCTATCATTACTATCTTTATCTTTTTCTTTTTTTTTTTTTTTCTTCCGAAAAACCTCCCCTTCCCCTTCGAAAATTATCCATTTCCAGTAGCGATGTACTTGCTTTGGGTATATATATATATATATATATATATATACATATATACATATAAAGAATAAGAAAAAGAACAATCCTCTCCTTTTTCTTTTTCGCATTACGTATATGTTTTCCAACGAAAAACACGCGAAAATGATTTCGCGAAATATTCGTTACGCGTGTCCAACCGCCGCTTCCTCCTCCCCTCCTTTCCCTCCTCCCCTCCTCCCCCTCCTCCCGAAGTAAACGAAACGAAGTGAGTCGCATGCACGGCCGTACTGTACAGATCTGTCGATCTCTGTCTCTATCTCTCGGCAGTCGCCCCGCATCTGCAGCCGTTCACATTCGACGAGGCCAACTCCGGCGATCTGATAATCGTCCATTGCGCGGTCGTAAAGGGGGACACGCCGATTTCGCTCAAGTGGTTGTTCGAGGGACGCCATTTAGAAGTAGGCGACGGAGTTGGTATCACCGCGTTGGGGGATAGAGTCTCCGCACTGACGATCCCCGCGGTCAGGGGAGAGCACGCCGGGGAGTATGCTTGCGTCGCCGATAATCCAGCCGGTCGTGCTAGGCACAGCGCCCATCTCAAAGTGAACGGTACACAACACGCCGCACGTGACGTATGATCAATGGCGAATAATAATAATAATAATAATAATAAGAGAAGGCAAAAAAAAAGAATCGGAGCTACGTGCGCTACGATTGATTGATTGATGAACGGAACGATGATATTGGAGAATCGGCATGATGTTGTGATCCAGCCGTGTATTTATTATGATTTATTGTAATTGATTACGCGTAGACACGCTGTTTCTTTTTTCTTTTTCTTTTTTCTTTATTACGTGTTTATTTTATGTGTATATATATCGGGCAGGTTTTCTTTTTTTTTTTTTTTTTT
>NW_025224966.1:1594010-1758506 GCF_014066325.1 Apis laboriosa
TTTTTTTTTTTTTTTTTTTTTTTTTTTTCTTCTTTTTTGGAAAGTCTGCATTTGCTCGACTGTCCATTCTTTCTTTCTACACATATAATTATCTTCCCGCATCGTTTGTTTCGAAGCATCATCGTTTAGGTAGGTCGCTCGGCCGAGTGTAGCTTTTGGACCACAGTCCCCCACTCTCGTTATCCTTGGGCTACCAATGATCAAAGGTAATTTGTCCGTAGTTCAGGACGAGCTAAACTTCCCTCTCCCCCTCCCCCACATCCAACTCTCTTTCTCGTTCCCTCCTTTCTCCCACACACGTAACACACGCTCGCGCGCGCACTGTCTCTCTCTCTCTCTTTCTCTGTCTGTCTCTCTCTCTCTCTCTCTCTCTCTCTCTCCGGCTGTCTGCCGCTACTCGATCCTTTGCCTCGCGCCGAAACTCGTCGTTGCCGAAACGGAAACGTGGGCTCCATTCAACGGACGGGGAGGAGAAAGTAGAGGCTCTCCCTACGTTCGAGAGATGGGAAGAAATGGGAAATTTTCGTGAGCCGAGGTATAGACGATGATGATCAATGACGACGAGACTGTGGATCCATCGAAGGGATGTTATGTGTATGCATGAGCGAGCGAGTGAGTGGATCTAGCTGGGGATACTCATCGTTCCAGTCTTGCCACGGATCAGTCCGTTCGATTTTGGGGATCAACCGATCTACGCGGGGCAGGCCGCCCAATTGGCGTGCATGGTGGCGACGGGTGACACTCCCATCGACATCACCTGGACCCACGAGGATCGGCCCCTCTCGCAATTCATGGGATACAACGTCGGGAAACTCGGGCCACGGATGAGCATGATGCTGATCGAGCCTGTAACACCTGACCACGCGGGACGTTACACTTGTATCGCCACCAATCCGTCCGGGAAAGCGATCCACGAGGCGACGTTGCGTGTTCACGGTTAGGGAACAGAGTAATGTGGAGAGAATAATATCGTGGTGGAATGAATAATAATCGTGTTATATAATAATTTAATATTGATTGAAACGTGGAATAAGAGCGAAGGAATGAGACGCAACAGCCGCCCCAAGGCGCGATTCACGCGCGCCCGATTTCAGATTGTTTCGTTTGATCGCAGGCTTTGATAATAATTTGATTCCATGCATTCTTCGTCGTTGCCGAGAACGAACGAAATCTTTCCTTTTTTGGCGAAAGCTTTCTGGATTTCAGTTCACACAGCGGAAGAGTTTTCGTCTCTGTTCACAGCTTTCGTCTCACCGGGGACGACTCTCTTGCGCGCCGTACCTCTCTCTCTCTCTCTCTCTCTCTCTCTCGCTATCTTTCTACTTATCCCCTCTCTCTCTCTCTCTCTCTCTCTCTCTCTTTATCCTCCGTTCTGCAATCTCGTCATCCCGCGTGTATTATGTATATATATCCTCTCACCCTTCACCCTTACGCTCCTATTTCCCGCCTATTCAACCGAGTAGCAGAAGCAAAGTTACCAAAGAGAGCCCACTACATCCCTCCTCCCTCCTTCCATCCAGCAATTTGGTTCAGCTTGACCCGCATAGTATTTGTTGTTGGCTAAGTAATTCGCATCGTTCGATTATTATACCACCCTGTCTCGTTGTCATGCTCTCATCGTCGCTAATAGTCTTCGACGACACTCATCGAGTATGGCTTTTTTCGAGTTGGCTTTTTCTCGCCGCGCGATCGAACGAGCGATAAGGCACCACCGACGAACAGGATACATACATATATATATATATATACATGTATATATATATATATGTATGTATATATATATATATATATATATACAATTCTCTCGTCCTCTCGTGCGCGTCACGTGCTTCACCAGCCCTCCCCCTCCCTCCCCTCTCTTCTCCCCCAAAGAAAAAAGAAAAAAGAAAACTCAATTCGTGTAATAATAATGATAATAGTAATAATAGTAATAATAATAATAATAATATCGAAGAACGATCGATGGATCGTCGCGACTGTCTATCGCCGGACTGTCTATCTAGGATCATCCTCCCAGCGATCGAGCTGCGTGTCTCTCGTGATCACATTCGAGTGTCGATTTATCTCACCGTACCGTACCGTACCCCTCCCCCCCCCTCCCCCCTCTCGCCGTCGCGCCACAACGCGTCCTTGGTCCCTTCCAACATGACCGCGACCGACCGACCATCCGATCAACCCCTGAAAATCAACCCCCTGTCACCAACCTATCGAAACCAACCTATCGAAACCAACCTTGAAACCTTCGCCCCTCCCACCACCCCGCCTCTCTCACCACACGTCTCGCCTCGTATTCATTTTTTTTACATGCATTCGTAGCGGTAGCGGTAGATATATATATATATATATCTATATATATATCTTTCTTTTGAAAACAACGCATGCCGCCTCTCCATTTCTAACTAGATCTGCCTAGATTGAGCTTTCTCTCTCGATTTCTTTCGCAGCACGACGGACCGTAGCGGCGTTACTTATTACCCTTCTTGCATGCATGGTCCTCCTGCCTTTTCTCTCTCTCTCTCTCTCTCTTTCTCTCTCTCTCTTTCTCTCTCTCCATCTCTTGCGCACGTTCATCACTCACTCCATCTTCTTTCTTTTTAGTTCTCGTGCAAGTAGTTTCACCCGCATAACTTCACCACTCTTTTTTTTTTTTTTTTTTATATTCCTGCATGCACGATTTTCGACGATGCAATGTCGTGGTTGTTGTTGCGTTGTCGGCAGTTGCGGGAGCGAGCCGCGAAAGTTTCGTTCAGCACGCGACGAAACTTGGTCGTGTCGTGATCTTCGGCTCCTGTTGTGAAAATAAAAAAAGGGAAAACGTGAAGAAACGTGAAACGTGCGTCCATCGAGGAAAAGGGATGGACGAAAGGGAGCTCGAGATCACGAGGACGCGACTGGCTCCCGGATTAACTGCCAGAATACGACTAATGCGCCGTAGGAACACCTCGAATGACCTGGTTATTCTGTAACAGTACCACCCCGCTGGATCCTGGAACCAACCGACAAGGCATTCGCTCAAGGCTCTGACGCTCGCGTCGAATGCAAAGCCGACGGTTTCCCCAAGCCCCAGGTCACGTGGAAGAAGGCCGCTGGTAAGCGATCCCCCTCCATTACCCTAACCTCTGAAAATCTCCTTTTCAAATCTCTCTTCTTCGTTTCGCAGGGGATACGCCGGGCGATTACACCGACTTGAAATTGAGCAATCCGGACATCAGCGTGGAGGACGGTACCCTGTCGATCAACAACATTCAAAAGACGAACGAAGGTTACTATCTCTGCGAGGCTGTGAATGGAATCGGCGCAGGACTCTCGGCTGTCATCTTCATCTCGGTTCAAGGTACGAAAACGTATTATCCGATATCTTCCTCTTCTCCGTCCTCCAATTTTTATTAATGTCGTATCGATTCATCCAGCTCCACCCCACTTCGAGATCAAACTGAAGAACCAGACCGCACGACGAGGGGAACCGGCCGTGTTGCAATGCGAGGCCCAAGGCGAGAAACCGATCGGCATCCTGTGGAACATGAACAACAAGAGGCTGGACCCGAAGAGCGATTCCCGTTACACCATTCGGGAGGAAATATTGGCGAACGGCGTGCTGTCCGACCTGAGCATCAAGAGAACCGAAAGAAGCGACTCCGCCCTCTTCACCTGCGTGGCGACCAACGCTTTCGGAAGCGACGACACAAGTATCAACATGATCGTGCAAGGTTCGAGTCTTCCTCCTCAGCAAAGGTCGTCCTCCCCCTTTCCTTCCACCTGTCGATTTACGAGTAACGTTTCCACGCAGAGGTACCCGAGGTTCCGTACGGTTTGAAGGTGTTGGACAAATCTGGACGCTCGGTCCAACTTTCCTGGGCAGCGCCGTACGACGGGAACAGTCCGATCAAGCGTTACGTAATCGAGTACAAGATCAGCAAAGGCTCGTGGGAGACCGATATCGACCGAGTTCTGGTGCCAGGATCCCAACAGAACGTAGCGGGCGTGTTCAATCTCAGGCCAGCCACCACCTATCACCTTAGAATCGTAGCCGAGAACGAAATAGGCGCGTCCGACCCGTCCGACACAGTCACCATCATCACCGCCGAAGAGGCGCCCAGCGGCCCACCAACCTCCATCCGCGTCGACGACCTCGATCAGCACACCCTCAAGGTAATCAAATTTTCCTCTAATTCACCGTTTCTTGGTAGAGTGTTTCGAACACATCAAATTCATTTCGAATACATGTGGAATTCGTTTAGAATACATTAAACTCATTTCGAATACATCAAATTCATTTCGAACACGTGGAATTCGTTTTGAACACATCAATTCGTTTCGAACACATCAAATTTACTTCGAACACATCAAATTCGTGTCGAATACACGTAGAATTCGTTTCGAACACATCAAATTAATTTCGAACACACGTAGAATTCGTTTCGAACATATCAAATTCGTTTCGAACACATCAAATTTACTTCGAATATACGTCGAATTCGTTTCGAACACATCAAATTCATTTCGAACACATCAAATTTACTTCGAATATACGTCGAATTCGTTTCGAACACATCAAATTCATTTCGAATACATATGGAGTTCGTTTCGAACACACGTGGAATTCGTTTCGAACACATGTGGAATTNCATCAAATTCGTGTCGAATACACGTAGAATTCGTTTCGAATACATCAAATTCCTTTCGAATACATCAAATTCATTTCGAACACACGTAGAATTCGTTTCGAACATATCAAATTCGTTTCGAACACATCAAATTTACTTCGAACACATCAAATTCGTGTCGAATACACGTAGAATTCGTTTCGAATACATCAAATTCATTTCGAACACACGTAGAATTCGTTTCGAACATATCAAATTCGTTTCGAACACATCAAATTTACTTCGAATATATGTCGAATTCGTTTCGAACACATCAAATTCATATCGAACACATCAAATTTACTTCGAATATACGTCGAATTCGTTTCGAACACATCAAATTCATTTCGAATACATATGGAGTTCGTTTCGAACACACGTGGAATTCGTTTCGAACACATGTGGAATTCGTTTCGAACACACGTGGAATTCATTTTGAACACATCAAATTCATTTCGAACATATCCAATTCGGTTCGAATACACGTAAAATTCGTTTAGAACATATAAAATTCGGTTCAAATACATCAAATTCATTTCGAACATATCAAATTCGGTTCGAATACACATAGAATTCGTTTAGAACACATTAAATTCATTTCAAACATATCAAATTCATTTCGAACATATCAAATTCATTTCAAACACATCAAATTCATTTTGAACACACATGGAATTCGTTTCGAATACATCAAATTCGTTTCGAATACACGTGGAATTCGTTTCGAACATATAAAATTCGGTTCGAACACATCATATTCATTTGAACATACGTGAAATTCATTTCAAACACATCGAATTCATTTCAAACATGCATGGAATTCGTTTCGAACACATTAAATTCATTTCGAACACACGTAGAATTCATTTCGAACACATCAAATTCATGTCAAATACACGTAGAATTCGGTTCGAACACATCAAATTCATTTCAAACACATCAAATTCATTTCAAACATGCATGGAATTCGTTTCGAACACATTAAATTCATTTCGAACACACGTGGAATTCATTTCGAACATATCAAATTCATGTCAAATACACGTAGAATTCGTTTCAAACACATCAAATTCCTTTCGAATTCATTTCGAACACATCAAATTCATTTCGAATACATATGGAATTGGTTTGGATCAGGTAACATGGAAACCGCCCCCTCGCGAGGATTGGAACGGCGAGATTCTTGGATACTACGTTGGCTACAGGCTCTCCTCCTCCGAGAAACCGTACATGTTCGAAACCGTGGACTTTTCGAAGGAGGACGGAAAGGAGCACCACTTGCAGATCATGAACCTGAAGACGTATACCCAGTACAGCGTGGTCGTTCAAGCGTTCAACAAAGTAGGATCGGGACCGATGAGCGAGGAGCGGAGGCAGCACACCGCCGAAGGCGTACCCGAGCAACCCCCTCACGACACCACTTGCACCACCTTGACCTCCCAGACCATCAGGATCTCCTGGATGTCGCCACCCCTCAGCGCCGCGAATGGAGTTATCACCGGATACAAGGTGATTGTATATGATTTTTTTCTTATGAATCGAATCTGTCGAGACTGTTCAAATATTGTAATCAAATATATAGGTCATCTACGGACCCTCCGACACCTGGTACGACGAGAACACCAAGGACACCAAGATCACCTCCTCGAGCGAGACCATTTTGCACGGATTGAAGAAGTACACGAACTACAGCATGCAAGTCTTGGCTTTCACTTCTGGCGGCGATGGTGTCAAGTCCGCGCCTATTCACTGCCAAACCGAACAGGATGGTAAGACGAAAACTTTTTCTCCAAGGCGCAAATCATACTTTCTCCTTCCTTCCCCCAGCCCCCGAAGCGCCTATCGCGATCAAGGCTCTCGTCATGTCGTCCGAATCGATCCTGGTTTCGTGGAGGCCGCCTAGCCAACCGAATGGCGTCATCACCCAGTACACCGTGTACACGAAGGCTGACAACGCGGAGGAGCCGACCAGCCAGAAGGTGCCGCCCAATCAGCTCACTCACGAGGCATCCGAATTGGACAAGACGCGCAGATACGACTTCTGGGTGACCGCGAGCACGAACATCGGCGAGGGGGAGGCTTCGAAGATCGTCGCATTGGCGCCCAGCGTTCGAGGTATATTATATTGTATTGTACACTCTCCCCTCCCCTCTCGATCTTCTTCGACGCGACAACTCGATTCCTTCGAAAAACTGTTTCAGTCCCGGCAAAGATCGCATCGTTCGACGACAAATTCACGGCTACCTACAAGGAGGACGTGAAATTACCCTGCTTGGCCGTTGGTGTACCCGCGCCCGAAGTGACGTGGAAAGTGCGAGGCGCCGTTCTCCAATCTAGCGACAGACTGCGACAATTGCCCGAAGGATCCCTGTTCATCAAGGAAGTGGACCGCACCGACGCCGGGGAATACTCCTGCTACGTGGAGAACACGTTCGGCCACGATACCGTCACCCACCAATTGATCGTGCACGGTGAGAATTTATAGAAGGGAGGAGGGAATGAAAAGGAGGGAATTCAAGTCGAACGAACGAATTTCCAACGATTCGATTTCGCAGCTCCCCCTCACTCGCCCCAAATCACCCTTACCGCGACCACCACCAACTCGTTGACGATGAAGGTGCGCCCCCACCCCACCGACAACGCCCCGATCCACGGATACACGATCCACTACAAACCGGAATTCGGCGACTGGGACACGGCGCAGATCAGCTCCACGGTGCAGAAGTACACTTTGGAGAATCTGTTGTGCGGCTCGAGATACCAGATCTACGTAACCGCGTACAACGGGTAAATAGATGGTCATCTCGATTGTTGGAGAGCGTTGAAGAGAGATTGTTGACGATTTTTAGAATTGGAACCGGCGATCCATCCGACATGCTCAACACCCGCACCAAAGGCTCGAAACCGATCATCCCCGAGGCGGCAAGGTTCATCGAGGTGGCTACGAACAGCATCACTCTGCACTTGAACGCTTGGTCGGACGGTGGCTGCCCCATGATCTACTTCGTGGTCGAGCACAAGAAGAAGTAAGGGGGAACGTAACGAGAATAAGAATCTAAACCGACGAGTTGCCGTCCTCGTCCTCGTCGTTGTTGATCATAATCGATCGTGTGATTCAGGAACCAACAGGAATGGAACCAGGTGTCGAACAACGTTAAACCGGGCGGAAACTTCGTCGTTCTGGATTTGGTCCCTGCCACGTGGTACCACCTGCGCGTCACCGCCCACAATAACGCCGGATTCGCGGTTGCCGAGTACGAATTCGCAACACTGACCGTAACCGGAGGTAAATAAAATAAGAAGGCGATAAGAAGGGGATAGGAAAAAAAAAAAAAAAAAGGAAAGAAAAAAAAAAGGCAACGGCGCACCTCGTAGCCGGTGCCAATGGTGGCTGGATTGATGGTCGCCATATTTTTTGTTCCAGGCACCATTGCACCGGCCCGAGAGCTACCTGACGTGAACGGTGGTGGCAACGACGAGGATCCGATGAAAATTTTCATGGCTAACTTAAATCTGGTCGTACCCGTGGTAGCAGCTATTCTCGTTATAATCGTTGCCGTCATCGTGATCTGCGTTCTCAGAGGGAAGGGCCATGGTAGCGATAAAGGTAACCCTCCCTCTTCTTTGCACTGTCTTAACGAACAGGTACGATCGCGCCCCCCGTGCGGAACGGCGACAACGACAGCACGGACGTGAGGCGTTATTTCCCTTGGTTACCCGGCTGGCTGGACGTGAACGTGGTTGTGCCGGTCGGAGCAACGATCGTCGTCATTATTGTAGGGATAGTGGTGATTTGCGTCGCCTTGTCTAGGAGAACTCGGGGCCCGGAACAAACGCGGCTGCGAGGTATCTCATCAGCCGACGAGAAATATTACGAGGGACAATGTATACCAATTTTTTTTTATTATTTTACAATCGTTAAATAACGAAACAGAGATGGAAGTTCGTCGTCGAAGGGGATAATCGTGTCGAGTTATCGGCTTCCGACGACTTCGATCCGTATCCAAGCGTAATGGGACAGTTGCTATAGCGAACTAATCGGCGCGCTGCTACCTTCCATTCGATTTTCTAGACGACGTGGTGTACCAGCAAACCGGGGTGGGCGGAGCAACTCTCGACAAACGAAGGCCCGACCTCCGCGACGAGCTTGGATACATCGCCCCGCCCAACCGTAAATTGCCCCCTGTACCCGGATCCAATTATAACACCTGCGATCGCATCAAGCGAGGTACAGTGATAAGTAAGCCACAACTGCCAACAATACGATCTCTAGCTAAAATTCCAATTATTGTTTAGTTGTTGTCGCATCGGCACGAGAGTGTTTACCGTTTCTTCTTTTATTTTATTCTCATTTAATTCATTCCGTGGCACACCAGAAATCGAATCGAACGTGTACAAGATGATACACACGAATGTTAGAATTCTTGCCACCATTCTTGTCCAACGAATCGGGATGACGATACGTCTAGTTGAAAATAGTCGCACACGCGACACACACACACATACAAACATACGTAATTCATACACAAGAGCGTTGGATCATAGTCATTGCCAGTTTGTTTCGTTGTTTGCCTCGCTTCAAAATATTTTTTCTCTCTATATATTTATATATTATATATTTTATATATATTAATATTTATATATTATATATAATATTTATATATTTATATATATTTACATATATATATATATATATATATTTAAACGTAATCGAGATGTATGCCCGGGGAACGGTTATTCTTCTCCTCCCTTATTTTGTTGCGCTTATCGCATTGCTACGCGTCTCCGTTTCTACGATCGCCCTCTCAGTTCACGCCCACTGACGAATCAATGAAATCGATAAGAAGGGCGAAACCGAAGATCGGTAAGCGGCAGTCAGTCGTGCGACGTTTGTAGTATATGTTCGATAGGTGGGACAGGCTCGATAAGAAGCCACTCGACGTGGGATCCAAGACGACATATGTACGAAGAATTGAATCATTGCGCGCCGAACCGAAGATGTCCACCGCCACCTCGCATGGGCAGTGCCGAGGGTCTATCCCACAGAGGTTGGTAAAAAGTAGTTAAAGAACCGAACGAAGCGCTCTTTCTCCTCTCCGTGTCGTCATCACGAGCCTTCGTCTCTCTATCGCGAGATCTACCACTGATTAACTAACCTATCGGCCGGGTCCAGCTATTATATATCCGCTCTTCGTCGTAAGTCCGTTCCGATTCTTCACGGTTCTTCATTGCTCATGCAATTATATCTGCTATTACCCACTTCGATGTTTTGCACGTATTGACGCATGCTTGCGCTCATTATTCACTCCTTTTATTTTCGCAAATAAACAAACGAACACAAACGATACGATATAAAAAATAACCACATCTCTTTCGATTCGTCCCACTTTTATCACGAATACGAAGGATTTGGATACATGGATACGTTGTCGTTCCGCTCCGATTTTTCTCCGAAATGTTTGTTCTCGGGATAAGAGACGAAAGAGTGAGAGCGAACGACAACGACGGACCTGTATCTTCGAGACAGATCTTTGATTAACGTGCATGAGAATATATACATATTTCCTACAAACACGTTTCTCTGTACAACAAGCGAGCGAAGAAGAGGAGAAACATAGGAGAATACGTAGGTACCCGCCAGATTTTTCTTACCGATCTTAGTTAGCATTGCACGAGACCAACGCAGCCAAACACCCACGCCATCGGATTAACCGATACGCAGTGGTCGTTACATCATCGATAATCCCGTTCATTCACAATGAATAGATTACTTCGATCGGTTCCATAACTGCAGTGTCTACCCTTGGTGATTATTTCTTTCAGGCATGGAAGACGAGATCTGCCCCTACGCCACCTTCCACCTTCTTGGATTCCGCGAGGAGATGGACCCAAGCAAGGCCATGCAATTCCAGACCTTCCCACACCCAGGCAACGGACACTCGGGCACCATGGGACCACCCGTTGGACATCCTACCAACGCTTCTGCCCACAGCCGCTCCGGATCTCAATCCATGGTATTATCGATCCATCTTTTCCTTTTTTTTTTTTTTTTTTTTCCCCTCCCCCTCCCCTCTTTTATCCCCGAATACACATCGATTTTCTTTGCAAATCCGCAGCCGCGTCAAAACGGTCGCTACTCCCGAGTACCGTCCCAAGGAGGCGGAAGCGGAACCCACAACGTCTTCTCCCCCGAATACGACGACCCGGCCAACTGCGCACCCGAGGAGGATCAATACGGCTCTCAATACGGACAGTACGGCGCTCCCTACGACCACTACGGATCCCGCGGCTCCGTCGGACGTCGTAGCGTAGGATCGGCTCGCAATATCCCCGTCTCTGGATCACCGGAACCGCCCCCACCCCCGCCAAGGAACCACGACCAGAACAACTCGAGTTTCAACGACAGCAAGGAGAGCAACGAGATCAGCGAGGCAGAGTGCGACCGCGACCAACTTGTGAACCGCAACTACGGCGGTCAGTACAAAGGCCCGGTGATCAAAGAGCCGGGGGATCGGGGCGGAACGAATCGACGAATCTTTCTCCCCCTCCCCTCTGGGAAAAGAGAGAAGAATCTCTTCGTTGAGAGAATCGAGGGAGGGGGAGGGGATATCTCGTTCGTTTTTCGCTGTGTTTCCCCCTTGCCGGTGCTCGTTCTTTTAGAAAAAATATAGGCATGCCGAGCGAGTCATCGATGCGAGATCAAGAATGAAAGCGTTGACTCGCTGCGGGGTCTGTCTTTGTGTCTATCTATCTCTCTATTTCTCTATTTCTCTATTTCTCTCTCTCTCTCTCTCTTTCTCTTTAATCGTTTAGCTTCCACACATTTGCATGCTACGTGTCGTCGTAGTAGTGTTACCGTTGTGTCAATCGTGCCGTGTGTTTTTCTATTTCAGTGAATGCTCGCGGCAAGGACGGCATGACCACCGAGGAGATGCGTAAACTCATAGAGAGGTCAGTAGAGATCGAGTGAGTTTGGTTTAACGGTGCACGGATCGGGAGCGAAACGTCACCGTTTTTCATGCCGCTGTGTCTCGAGCTCGAGATTTCTTTGAGTCGAGAAATTGTCATTGACTTTCTCGAAAAAGTAAATTGGCCATTCTCTCTATCTCTCCGTTTAAGTAAAAGCTTCGACTTTTTTCTCTCTTTTTTTTTTTTTTTTTTTTTTCTCCTCTACCAACCGTTCCAACGAACGCTCCCTTCGTTTCTTTCGACTCTCCGTAGTGGTATATACGTATATATATATAGATATATATATACATATATACACTTTGTTAGATTTGCTTCTCTCTTCTCGTAATATTTTTTTTCCCTTCTCTCTCTTCCCCCACCCTCTCCCCTACTTTTTAGTTTTCCACCCGTTAATTCGATTCGAATAGATCGAATTGTTATTATTATATATCTGTGGGTTATTTCACAAAATTCGCATAGTGACGATCGAGTGCACGGTGGTGTCGCTAAGAACTTCGTACAAAACCTTTTCGACAATCTAATATTTAACGACATATCTCTGACTTTTGCTTGTTTCATGACTCTTTACGCAGGAAGCCGTAAGTTCGTTAGACAATAATAATAATAATAATAATAATAATAATAATAATAATAATAATAATAATCGTAATAAGAATAATAATAATAATCATAATAATAATAATAATAATAATAAACCGCCGCAGGATGCATTTTATATGTAACTATGAGAATCGCGTTAGAGAGATAACTTTTTTTTGAAAAGCTTTAGAAGCTTTGTTCTTAGCTATTATTATTATTTTGTGGCCACGAGAATATAGGTCAGTCAATGCTTCGACAGCGTTGCTTTCATACCAACGACAATCAGATCTCTACTTCTGGGTCGAATATAATCGCTTACTTATCAATATAATAATCAGTTAACTCATGTGTTTTTTTGCATGCAATTTTTTGCAACGACAATTGCCAAATGATGTGATTATTTGTTCGTAGTTAACATTCATTTTCCCCCCCCCCCTTTTTTTTTCTCTCCCCCTCCCCACTAGATTAAATAGATGGTACAACGGATACACCGATCCGGATTGCCATCCGTTTATTTTCGCTACAGCTGTCATTGCTCCTGTCATTGCCACTACAGATTCTGCTGCCATCGCTGCTGGTGCTACTTATTTTATTAACAACCGCTTTACAATTACAAATTATCATCCTTATTATCGCCGTTATTACGTATTTATTAATTAATTAAGAAAGATTAAGAGTAATCATTTAGCCTAATCGATATAGTCGCGATTATAATAAAGCTCTCTATCTCTTTCTCTGTCTCTCTCTCTCTCTCTCTCTATATATATATATATACATATAATGCATGTTGTATCATTGCTGAAATCACGTGCAGATAATTTTTATTAATTTTTATAATCCTTTAGATGCATACGAGAATTGTCGAGGATTAATATTGGATAATAGTAACTACTAATCTAAGTGTATAGAATGTCGTGTGGTGATGCGAAATAAAAAAGGGGGGGGGGATAGACTCGCGAGTACGAGAGCGAGAAAAATTGAATGGATAAACTGACTGTTACAGAAACGAAGCCCCCAGCCGGCAAACCGGCGCCGGCCACGGCGGTCACGGGGGACTCCTCACACCCTACGATACTGTGGCAGTGTAACCTGTAAATCATCCTCCGTGGTCTTCCGTCTCTTTCTCTCTCTCTCTCTCTCTTTTTCTCTCTCTCTCCGTCACCAGAAGAACTCGAGAGAAGTGGAAAGAATGCGCAACGCTGACTCTTCCCCCGGTGCTGTCGTCGGTCCAAAATTGCAACGATTTGTATCAGGAGTATCACCATCGATCGCGTCGATAGATAAATAGATAGATATATAGATAGATAGATAGATAGATTCGGCCCAATTATATTACAGGAGCACACTCGTCGTTTTCGCATACGGGAACGATCGATCGACCGCAACGACATTATCGACCGACGATATTTGCCTCCCGAAGGGACAAACCGTCTTCTTCGTCTTTCGACCATTCTTCCCTTCCTTCCAACCTTTTTGGCCTTTTTCTACTTCGATCTCGCGTCTTTTCTCTCACTCGTACGTATAGCTCACTCGTTCTTGCTCAATTGTCCTAACGATATTGGAAGGCCAGATTTACGAAACTGCCAAATTGATTGACTGCCGTTCCAGGCGAGAGGATGATCGCTGCTCTTGAGGGGCAACATACCGTTCGTCGTTTCTGTCGCGAATTAATACTGAATAAATACGAGTATAGTCCTGTCGCAAGAAAAAAAAAAAAAAAAAAAAAAGAAAAAGAAAAAGGAAAAGAAAGAAAGAAAAGGAAAAAAGGAAGAGAAACGAACATACCCGGCGTGTTCGTCCACGTTGAAAAATGGCTAGAAATCCGATCCGCGACGCGTGCTCTCGGCGACGGTGCGTTTCCACGAGGAGGGGAGGGGAAGGGGGGATTGTTTGGCGGGATGTCCTAGGTTACGAATTGTCGCTTCCAAGCGCCCCCACGAGTCACGGGAAGTACACACGAGATATACGTTAGTTTACTCGCTTTTTAAGTCATGGTTGTGCCACACTGCCGCTCCCCGCAGGCATATGATATTATACATATACATACATACATATATATGATAATATTATACATATATATACGATTTATAATTTCGTAACGAAGGTTGTGTCCCTGTCTTTTGGTGATCGACGATCTTTTGAGTCTCGACGTCGCGGAGAGCAAGTCTAGAGTGCACTGTTTTTGCGACAGTGTCGCAGAGAGTGCGTCGTCGTCGTCGTCGTCGTAGCAATAGTTAGAGACCAGGTCGCATCCGATGCCGTGGTGGCGTCCAATCGATAACTTCTTCCGCCGCGCGTATCACGCGATGAGTGAAAAAAAAAAAAAAAAAAAAAAAAAANAAAGAAAAAAAAAGAAAAAAAAGAAGAAAAAAAGGAAAAAAAAAAGAGAAAAGAAAAGAAGAGAAAAAGAAAGATTCCTCAACAAATTTCTTTTTAGCCGATCGACTTTATCCGTAGGAAGAAACGCGGCACCCTAGATCACAGAACACCGATTTCAACGAGAACGTCGAGGTTGAGCAAACCGTAACATTTTACAACATACATTTTAAAGGGAGAGAAGATAAGGCGCAAGCAACACACCACGCTCGCTGTCGATTTTTTAATCGTCCTATATGATATATTTAGTCCGCTGTACACACACATATATTCGCAAGCTAATCTCGATCAATTATGAACGTACGTGAATTTAATGATATGACATGCGACGATGATATTATACGTGTAAGCAATTCGAGCAACAAATACCGATTTAAAATATAAGTAGGACATAAGTCGGACGGATGGTCGCGAGATCCGCCGTTTCTCTTTCGTTGAATGGCGACGCGTCGATATGTGAAATGCAACAAAAAAAAAAAAAAAAATGAAAATCGAAGAAGAAAAATCGAAAAACATTCGTGTTACGTTCGTGAATTTGTTACATCGATGCGATGCCAGGATACGGTTACGGCGCGTGTCTCATAATTCGTTTTTATCACAACACTATTTAGATATTAAAAAAAATATATAAATATATAAATATATATATATATATACATACATTGACGTTCATATACATACGTTGTAAGTAGGTATGTCTAGATGTCGCATTTATTTGCCGAGGCGATGCACGAGTGGTACACCAGTCGAGCATGATCACGGTCAAAGGATATCTCCTCGTTGACGACGAGATATTGCCGGGATACTTTGACCGTGAATTCCGTAAACCGTTTTATCAAAAAAAAAAAAAAAGGTTCGCATATATCGCTGGCTACGATTCCGCTCGCCGAAGCACTTTTCATCGATGTGATTTTAAAGGCTGCGCAAAGTCTCGTGTCTCGTGTATGTGTTACGATCGCGCTCTACCACATTAATGTAGCCATATCCAACTCACCTTTTACGATGTATATCACGTTTTACTCACGTAACGCTCGCGGAGCTTTTCGCTTTGAAGCTTTGGAACTTAACGCGAATAAAAGAGAAATCGAAAGATATTTAACTTATTCGATATTAGCCGTACGATCGATCTCGCCGCACACGCGTGTCGATATTAAGGAAAAAAGAAAAAAAAAAAAAAGCACGAAAAACGAAAGAAAAAAACGTGATGTCCGGGGATTGTCGTATAGCTTTCTTCTATTAATCGATTGGAAATATTAATATCTGTTTATCGTTATATTTTGTGTGATCGATCTGGTATCGCTTCTATTTGCAAGGTTTAACGTTACTTTTTTTTTTTATAATGCTGTGAAACGGTCGGTGCCGCCGTCCGCGTTATACGTATATGTTATGCTTTGTTCATTGAAGATATTGGATGTCCATTTTTGTGCAACGACGAGGCGGTTCTTCGAGCTTCTCTTTCGGCGGGGCGCGTATCGTTATCTTTTTCGGTTGCAAGCAGACTCGGGACATTTCGTAATTAGTACCCTGTGTTGCGCTCACAATGTCAGTGCTCGCCTTTAAATTGGCTGTAAGTTCATATTCTCGTACAACGATACTCGTATTTCTCCGCGTTCGTAGGGACTCGAGGATCCGCTCGCAATACACCGTTTCCTCAGTACCACTATTTTATGTTTTTGTACCAAAGTCGTAGTAGCGTCTAACTTTACGTTAAATAAATAAAACCAAAAAAAAAAAAAAAAAAAAAAAACAAAAAAAAACAATTATTTGTGTATAATTTTAGATTCCCAATCATCTATATTATAATCTAATCGTATTAAGTCAGGAAAGGTTATTTTTTTTTGTTAAATGTAACATTAGAATAATTGTTACGTCGTATTTTTATTATTTTAAAAAATCGCTAAAGTATATTTTATCATAATACGAAAAAAAAATATGTTATTGATTTGCAATATCAAATGTTTTACGCGATTTTTAACCTGTAGAATTTTGAATATTTACGATATGGTAACATTTGAACGATGTTTGTGCAGTGATAACTCGTAGTGGTTGGTAACATCATTTGTTGGCACGATGGCGTCTGGCGGTGGTACGTACCGTTTATTTTGCTTTTTATCATTTAATAGGTACCGTTAAGCGATATCTTTTTTGGGAATTTTTGGTACTAACAATGTCGATCAACGTATTATTTTTGTAATAGCGGAAAATACACCAGAGGAAAGGACCGAGCCAGCGGCGCCGGCACAACCCCTCACCAATGTTGTGAGCGAAACAGCGCACGTAAGTCAGATAACCTATAAATCTAGGCGTAACCTGTTATGCTATTATTTCTTGGTTATCGATTCTTATCATTGATATTTCCTAAACTCGTGATTAAATTATCGAATATTTTCCTATTTATAAAATCGATTTTATATATCGAAATTTACAATGGATCGTTCGATTAAAACAATTACACCATTTCCCGCCAATCTAATGACAGCTGTTATATTAAAATTTGAGTTTGTTTTCGTATCGGCGTTGTTGGGTTAGGTTATTTGATTATCTTGATTCATATATTTCACACTTTTATTTAATTCATGAATATCTTGTACCTTTTATAGTTCTTTTATATATATTGATAAAATGTATAACAAAATAGTGATAAATAATTTAATTAATATCGATTAAAATATCACTAACCTTAATCTGATATACTATTTTCTTGTTGTTGTAGAGGATATTAGCAATGAATAAGGATTCTGATCTTACTGGTGTGCCACCAAAGAAGTCACGTGTCGAAGTACAATCTCTTCCAACGAGGCAATATTTGGATCAAACTGTAGTACCAATTTTATTACAAGCTCTATCCACGTTGGCCAAGGAAAGACCCGCAGATCCCATCAGCTTTCTAGCCGGATACTTGCTGAGGAATAAAAATCAATACGATAATGGTGAATCTCCACCAACTAGTCAATGAACTGCTTACGCATTTATAAGTATGTGGTGAAAATTAAAGAATTACAAACATTTATTGACACTTCTTAGGAACGTACTCAAGTTGGGCAAGGTGTATTTGTGTAATTTTGAATTAAATAAAAATGTATTAGCTTTTTATCATATAAAAGATATTTTGGTTAAATAACAAAGAAAATGTAACAAGTTTTTTCAAGTGTTTGTTTATGTGCTCATTTCGATGACTATTTTTATAGTGATTAATTTTTTCTATATATATTATAATGTGTAAATCTGTACAGGTTATCGAAAAGATATTAATTTCATAATAGTTTAGATTAGATTATGATTTATACCTGAAAGCTTTAAGTAGATCCTGAAATTTCGACTAAAATTATTATTTTACAAAACTCTATTATCTACATGTGTTTTACATCAATTATAAAAAAAAAAAACGAAAAGAATCGTTATCAAAGATTCAATAAATGAATTTTCCGTGTTCGTATCGAGATAATTGGATGCAATTAAACGTAATTATCCACTGACTCCGCATGAAATTTATCTCACAGTTCGATAAGATCAACGATACGTATAGAATGTTCGATCGTGCACTTTAAATTTCTTCCAAAACGGCGACTACGTTAATTTTTTTATATTTAAATTCGCGCGCGTTAATTACCTATATACTTCCGGAAATCATTCGATCGTTGATTTGTCGAACGTAGTGCTTTAATCTATCGCGTCAACGGTTTAACGGTGCCAGTGACTCGTAACAATTTTGAAGAAAATTCGTATATTTTCGAGATAACGCTGCAATATCGGTACAAAACAACAATGAGAAGATATCGAGGTAATTTCCTGGCGAACAATTCGCACGGTAACATCGTACCAAGTCCAATTAACGATTTGTCCTCCCATTCGAGTTCCTCGTATATTAACTCGTTTTCTTGATACGATTGTCACCGTGTATTTATATTACTTTTATTTTCTTATTCTATTCTTTTGTTGATCAAAGAACAGTTAAAATACGGTGTAATATCCCGTCAATATATTTTCCGAAATAACAACCATTGGATAAATATGCTTCCTATTATACGTATGCATAAAATATTCCTATTGTAGGAACTTTTGAAATTGAACTGTATAGTAATACAGCGTTTTAGCATGTACATTCATACGTATAAATATTTGTGGTATACGTGTAGATAACGTCGAGGTAATTCGCGTACATGTATATCGTGCAAATACGATATCATTAAGTTTAAATTTTCTTTTTAGCTTTTGTGATTTTATAGTCTGTCTATAGAGCATAAGTTTCGTGCACGTTTATGTTACGGTTGGTACGCTCTAAGTGCACCGTATACAAAGAACTTGCGTCGAGCAAACTGAGAGCATAGTTAATGGGCGAATCGTGTCACAGCTTTCGTTGTTCGCGCGCAATCTGCAGATTCACGCCCGTACGGCCATACGGTGGCTCGGTTCAATTGGCACGCATATTGGAATTCTATTAGCGAGATTACTGACAGTAATTGCTCGGTTTGGCGCAATATCGTACGCTCGTCTGTGTAGCCAGCCAACAGGCTAGCGAGCGTCAAACGTGGATTAAGCGTACATCTTGCTCCGCAGCTTAGGCAAGACGGGTGTATTATGTTCCTGATTATGTTCCAGCAATAGTCGCCTCTGAATCTCGATTCGACGGAATGTATCACGAATTGCGAATTTGAATATGCACGGTTATATCAGTCGTTACGAATCGCGTCAAAGGATCGAGACGTTCGGTTGAAATTACTCGAGCCTGTTCGAGCCTGTTCGTTGCATGGTTTCTCGCGCGTTTCTCTATGAAAATTTAATCGAAAGTTCTTACGGGTTGGGAAATGAAAGTTGAACATAAATGAGATGAGAGAGAGGGAAGAGAGTATGAGGGCGAGAAGGAAAAAGGAGACACACGACACGGGGAACGTGTTTCGTCGAGAAAGGAATGAAACTTGTAAGTTCGCGGATCTCGAAGGACGGAAAACGATTTACCGGTTGTAAGTGCGCGAGACTTTCCAAGTTGCGCCGAGATTTTTCGAAATTTCCCGTCTCCGAACTGACTCCAGATTATATAAAATTTTTCTCCATAACTGGAAACTCTCCCACAGTTTCCCTCTCTTTCTCTCTTTCTGCTCGACACTCTCCGTGTCAGAGTTAGGGAAAAAACGCTTACCAAGCAAATTCGTACGAGCTAAAGTCCTCTTTTCTCTCGTATTTTTTTGCCATACTAAAATTCTATCTGATAACCGGAAAGTTTTTCTTTTCTCTCGTTTCTCTTTTTCTCTCATTCCTTTGTGTTTTTTATTCTCTCTTTTTCTTTTCTCCTTTTTTCTCCGCTTTATAATTTTGTCCATGAAAGATGATACAGAGACTTTCGCACGAGCACAGCCGCGCAGCTTGAAACAATAAATATAACGGTTGGATTTCGCTCCAGTTACGATTATTAAACGTAATATCTGTTTTGAAAATAACGAAGCTCGTTGTAATATAAAATCGTTAATTGAATATCGAAATGATTGTAAATTGAAAACTGTTTTAGTTGGGCAGAGGGACGGGAGGGGGGTATTCGATTCGAGGATAAAATTCGTAATTCGGTCACGTTGTAGAGAGACATTTTAATCAGTCTGACTGAATGCCCGCGATTCGTAAAACAGGACGGGCGTACAAGGACGCGGTCTCTCCTCTTTCTTTCGGCTCTCTCTTCTTTCTGAATTATCTTGCGGTTCCTCGCTCGCGGGGACCACAGATTTTCATTTCAGATCTGGCTCCGGTACAGTGCAGGAGGAGAAAATAGAAGTCGGTTGATTTCAATCTGTTTGACGGTCCTCTCCTCGCTTTTTCTCGCTTCTCGGAGGGCTGCGCGGTGCCGGATGTCGGCGCACCGCGTCGCTGCCCGAAGACAACGAGACAAGATCCGCGACGCGAGGCATCCGTTATCGTTCCACGGCATCTCTCCGACTATTTCGTGCTCCCGTTTCTTTCCTATCGTTCCAACTGCTCTCTCTCTCTCTCTCTCTCTTTTCCTCTTTCTCTCTCTCTATCTCTCTATCTATATATCTACCTTTCTTTCTTTCTCCGCTCGGAACTTATTGGCGAGGAGATGTTCCCCCTCGAAGGACATTGACGCGCAATTACGCGAAAGTTCGCCGTCACGGTCGTGTAAACTCGAAAATCTTCCCCTGCAAATGGCTCGTTCTCTTTTATAGCTATGTAAATCGGATGGATAGGACAATAGGATAGCGAGTTCATTGTTTGGGGGAATCTTTTATTATGACAGGGGATGGAGGTTTGTCTTAATTGGAGGAGCGAGGGAATACAAGCGTAAAATTTTCCAGTTATATATACGTATATATACCGGTGGGTCCGGTAATTAAAGGGGGGTATCTACGAAATAGATACAATTCGATAATGATGTTTATCTTCGGACTGCATACAAGACGCGTTCAAACGAAACAAGTTTGGAGCGTGTAACGAGAGATACACGATATTCCAATTAAGTCTATGAACGTTTGATGTAAATGCGCCAAGTTAATTCCATCAACGGAAGTCATTACCACGTACTGCCAGAATGTTTTAACGGTATTAGGTTATTCCGGCGTGAAAAGGTTACTCTATACACCGTGCGATAAGGTTTATCGTTATCCTCGAAAACTTTCATCGACGCGTTCGACGCTTTTTCGTTCGAGCAGCGCACAACGTGAAGGAAGAGTTAAACGAAAGTGGATTCGGCTCTCTTTTTTTCCTTCTTTTTTCTTTTTTTCATCCTCAACGTTTCGTCGAAACTTATCCCCTTTTTCTTCGCGGAATCGTCTACGCCCAATCTAACTACCGATACCAATATCAATATTAGCCGGAATAGCTTCGATATCGTGAGAGAACATTTCGCACAAAGCAGTGGTACGTTCCTCTGGATGGGGTTTAATGCACACAGATTCACTCCCCTGAGTTTTCGATCGCAGCTGAACCTAGAGGATCGACTGGTATCTCTCTCTCTCTCTCTCTCTCTCCCTTCGCCCTTCATCTTCCCTCCGCGTACCATCAGGTAGGCGTCTCTCGAAAAGCGCTTAATCCTCCGACCAGTCGAAAGCCCCTCTGCCGGTATTACGGCAAACGCTGATTTGTGGTCGCGGCAGCGACATTATTTATAATTTGTGGGTATTAATAGCTGACTCACACGTGTGTATCTACGTGGATATATATTGTACGGGAGCCTTTTCGGGCTCTCATCGATCTCCCCTATCGTCGATAAATTTCGTTCTCGTTCCACTGCTCCAAACTTTTGGTTCACCCTCTATTTGTGCCTCTATTTCGTCGCGCCAACGCTCTCGTCATTCGACATTCTGACGCGCAGCGTACAACCTCCCGCTTATCTCTCTCCGATCGGGGTCGCGATTTCAATCTTCCCTCCTCTCCTTTTCCTTCCTTCCTTCCTTCCTTCCTTCCTTCCTTCTCTTTTTTCCAACCCACAAAGCTATGAATTTCTGGCGCGAGCACGTGGAAGTAATTATTAATCCCTTCGTTCGACTGGGCATAGCCGCGGGGGAACAATAAACGCCATTTTAATTTTTAAGGATACGTGGATATATATATATATATATATATACACGCGACAGTCGTAGAGCAGTTTCATTGCGCCCAACCGTCATCCTTATTATTCCTCTTCCCTTCGACGTGTTTCACGATCACGAAAAAGAGGAGGGAGGGAAGAAGAGGAAAGGGTGGCGAACGAAGACGGAAAGGCGCTATTTCTTCGGACTGTTATTTCGCCGCGGTGGAATTCGCAGACAGGACGAGATAACGGAATCGGATAGCCGGCGTGCCATCTCTTACCGCGGAATGATACCTTGCGGGGATATAACTCAGCCGACCGACCAACAGTTTCTAGACCGATACTTTTATAGGGGAGGAGGCACGCACGAAACCCGATTCCGTTCTTATTCTTCGTTTTCGTCGAAGAGAACGATGTCTCCTCGCCGTACGTCCGCGCGATACCTTATTCTCGAAATTGTCGGTCGGGGCGCAATAAACCGTTCCAAGACACGATCAATCAACCGATAGAACTCTAATCTCGCGCTCGGTGATTGGCGGGTGGACGCCGCGAGGGCGTGGTAATAGTCGCGCGATGCCCTAACGATCTATTCCTTTCGTATTTTTTCCCCCTCCCCATCTTTTCGTTCGCGAGAAAGAAACGGGATTACGTTCGCGGCGGAGAAAGGCGAGAAGTTGTTCTACATAAAAAGAGGGGATCGTCGCTTTTTCGTCGCGAATCCAATCTAACTTGGCGCGATCACGAGGAAGGAGGTGGAGGGGAAGAAGAGTGACTGTATACATATATATATATATATATATATATACACTACTGGTTACTTCGCTCCCTATTAGTTCATTTTCTCGTTAGGGAGAGCTAACGGGCGGGGATGTACAATTATCGAGGATCGCGAGAGCAATTAAACCGGGTCTCGATACCCTTTGAAAATCTATTTTCATTGTATCGTCGCTCCGTCGCTCTCGGATCTCGCCGACCGTGACAATTCCTCCTTTTTCCTCCCCCTCTTTGCGATCGCTCGCCACGATGCGCTCCATGCGCTAATTGTTTGCCGACTAATCATCCGGAAACGAACCAACCAACCTCCGCGTAAATGTGATTTCCTCCAGGCTGGGAGGGGAGGGGCTGGTAGATGGAAATTACGACGCGCGTGCACGCGAGCTAGCAACAGAGAGAGAGAGGAGATCGAAGATGTTTACTGGATTCGACTGCGGTCCGCGATGAATCAGGCCGCGAATTGGAATTTCCCACCTAATAAATCACCGTTCTATATTCTCTGCTCCCATGCACCTAGGCGAATACAGACGTATACTATATTTATATATATATATATATACACATATATATATCTATGCATCCATATATACCACGAAGCGGTATAGCTTCATCGTTGGTCGGTTCTCTCTCCAGGAAAGGGAACATTGTTTCGTGTGTGACCGTAGAACCGATTACACCGGAACGATCGAGCGGATAACGAAACATGCGCGGCGCAGGTAGACAGCTGGGATCTGAAAGCGGGTCGGATCGATCCCGGGGATCGATACACTTTCACCGCAGCCAGAGATTCGCGAGGGTGTACGAGCGTGATGGTTATCGACGTTCCACCGTTTATTCGCGGCTTAGATTCTCATTGATAAACAAGAGTCGATCGAATGGCATAGTCGGAGCTATTATGGGAATAAGGTCAATCTGTTCTTTTTTTTTTTTTTTTTTCGTTCCACCCGCGCTTTGCCCTTGTTTCCTCTCTCTTTCTCTCTCTCTCTCTCTCTCTTTTTTCGTCCCACTACCTTCGCGATACTACGGTAAAACGTTAAGAATATCCAGCCTCGTTTATTCCGATGAAACTACCTACGCGTTCGAGTTTGGGTTTTAATATCGCTGAGAGCAGCGCACGTTGACAAAAAGGGTAGGGAGTTTTTATTAAAACTCCCCCTCCTCCCCCGCCGCACGCTACTACTTGTTCTTCCCCGGCGCATTGATTTTCTATGTAATTTTACAAATTTATGGACCATTTGCATCAGCATGGATGGCACCGATATCATCGTGTTTAATAATTTTTTTTTCACTCGTCCCCTCTTTCTTCTTTTCCCCTTCCTTCTTCTGCTTTCTCTCTCTCTCTCTCTCTCTCTTTTTTTTTTATCCAGGCGAATGGATTTCCATCGGGGATGTTGTCCCCGCGAAATAGCTAACCGGTTATCTTCTTCCTGTTTTCAGAACATTTTTCAAGGCCTATCCAGCCGCAGTATCGCATTTCGGATACGTCGCGAGAACGCTATAAACTACGGGAACGGAACGGAACGGAACGGAACGGAACGATCGCGCCCCTGTTTCCCGCTTCTTTGTCACCGCCATCCCCGCCATGCCATCGACGAATACGTTGTCGCCGACATTCGGATTCCCCGGTTAAACACGGTCTCGACTTATCTTAATGGACATCTGGCTGGCTCCCTCGATCTTGGGACACGAATCGTGGCTTCCCTTCGACCTTCGTTTGCGGATAATCGATGACCGTCCAAACTTCGTACGGTTTTTCCCTTTTTTTCTCTCTCTTTCTTTATCATTACCCTTCGCTCTCGATCTGTACGACAAACGCATTCGATCGACGCAACTCCGTGGCGCATTTTTTCATCGAGAGAATGCACGATCTAGTGCGACGAGCCGTCATAACAAACGCCCCTTTGAGAAGATCGTCCTGGGATCTTGGTAAAAACTTCACCGACTTCATCGAGATATTTTTCATATAAACGCCCGCGGTGAACGGGAATTGGCGGGTGGGAAAAACGCCGGAGGGCGAGTGAAGGAAAAAAAAAAAAAAGAAGGAAAAATCGTAAGGAGGACGGGATTCGTGCTCGGTTACGGTTAATTTGCCGGTTATTTCCGCGGACTATGCGGTTGGGTGTCGATGACGATACAGAGGTCGGTGATTTTCATCCGTCCATACACCTTTTATCCGCTATGCAGAGCGGCCGTATTAAAATGTAAATGCGCGGTAGCTAGTTATTATGCGGAGCGGCCGATGCGATCTCACCACCCGCGGCCCGATGCGATGCCCTCGTGTGCGCGCCTTCTCCTCCTTCGTCCCCGTAAACACTCGATAATGGGGAAACCGTGTACCTCGCCGTCCGCCCCTGTACACCCGCGACAAGTGCGAGGAAAGGGCGAGAGAGAGAGAGAGAGAGAGAGAGGGAGGGACACCGACCGATCCGATTTCCCTCGGATCAAAACTCGGACGTCCGATATACCGTGACCCCCCCTCTCCCTTTATCCCCGTGGATAATCTCGAGGAAGAACTCGAAGCGACTCGTCAAACTTTTACATTCCTCGTAATAAACCGCTCCCCTCCTTTTTTCCCCTCCCCTCCCCTCTCCTCCTCCTGTTATTAACCGTACGATTTCGATTTAGATATCTCGTTATACAACGGTGTATAAAAGTCACTCTCTCTCTTTCTCTCTCTCTCTTTCTCCGTTTCAACGGTCGCAAATTGGTGGAAGGGAGATTCGAGCAGGGACGTGTTTTTCACGCGATACGTGCCTCCGCGATGGAAAATATTTGTCGCTTTTTGCCAAGTTGCACGGGGAAGGTGTGGAAGGCGAGCGATCGTACGGGCGGAAAGGCACGTTTTCCTCCTCCTCCTTCTTCTCCTCGTCACAACCCCTGCTCCCCCTCTCCCTTGTCATCGTGTTCGCGATGTTATCACTGCCGCCTGTTTTGCGGCTTTCGTATTATTTGTGCATTTCCACGGTTATATCCACCCAAGTATAATAAAATCCCTCTCGCCAGACTGCCCTCCTCCTCTGCCCTTCTTCTTCTACTCCCCCTTGGATACCATCCCTCGGTACACAGTTGTTGCAACCATCCGTTGCTTGCGTGGTGCATTCTTGGTGTGTGCTAAGGGTGTGGGATAGTTTGGATAGTGGGGAGGGGGAAGACGTAGGGGAGGAACAGCAAACAACAAATACCACCAGACATACACACACATACATATATATATAAACACGAAGCCGACGGTCGTTTAATGCCGTCGAAGTACACGACGCTCACCCTCCCTCCCTCCCTTCCTACTGTATTTGTCGATCGTTCCCAACGGAAGACGATATACAAAGATGGCCGTGTAAGCGTAAGCTAATCGAGGAAGGGGAGGAAGGGAGGTTGCAGCTCCCTCTTTGAATTAATGAACCTAGGTCACTTTGGTCTACCGAAAAGCATCTGGAGAGGGGAAGGATAGGGATACACGGGTCGAGTGGTGGGTGGTGCGATCGACCGCGAGGAGAGGGTGTTGGATAGAGAGAGAGAGGGGAAGGGTGACTTACCTGGGCGGCGACAACAGGTTACACAAAGTCGGCTGGTTAACGGTGGCCGCAGGTCAAGTTTCCTCTCCTCGTGCAAAGGTCAAAGGGCATTCCCCTGGAGGCGGAAGCTAATGACATTTTTGCGGGATGGGGACGTAAGGGCTCTCGTCGGCCATCGCGAGATACCTGCCGTGAATTCTTTTTTCCGGGGACAAAAAGAATGTAAAAAGAACAGAACGAATATCGAATATCGTCGCCAATTGTCGAGGATATTATATCCGAGAAGTCAAGGAGCAAGCAACAACGATATACGGCCGTTGATAAGTAGAAGGAGAAAGAATTCCTTTGATATTGAAACGGATCGAAATCTTGCGAATTAATCTCCTTGCGACAAGTTTAAATATCAAATAACACGAGTTCTCTGTGCGATGATCGTAGTCGCGCGATTAATTGATCGTCGGCCTATGGATGATAAAGGAGCAGCTTCGAGCAGCGCACAATGGGAAAGCTTCTGTGTATACACAACGTCGTATAGCTCGTTTATCCGTTGGATAAGGTGTTGCCAGATGTGTCGATGCAAACAGAGAGAAAGAGAGAGAGAGAGGGAGATATACGTTCGTAGAGAGAAAATTTGGTGGGTGAAAAGCGTTCGCCTAAATGGCGTGTTCTATTGGAGCGGAAAATTCGAAGGCCGTGAAGGATCGATATAAGGTACAGGTTGCAACGGTCCACTTGGGCGAATGGAGGTCAGTCTCGATAGAGAAACGATTAATAACGCTTCTTCGTTTCCTTTGTTGTTGTTGTTGTTGTTGTCCGTTTACGGAGGAGATTCGAGAAAAGTGAAATTATCGACGACCCTTCCGGAGAAGCGATAGAGAAAGCTTATCGAGGAAGAGGGAGTGTTTTGGAAGGGAATCGCGAGGTATGTAAATCCAGGACGACTGTTTGAAATTATAATGCCTGGTCGTGGTTCCGCGTCGCGAGATAATGAGCATGATCGGGGCGGAGGATCGAGCGATTTGCATTCCACCGATCGTTCCACCGATCGATAAATTTCCCTCTAATTGCTTCGACAAAGCCTCGATCCGTGGCCCGATCCGTCCCGATCCGTAAAAGCGAGAGCGTTGCCGGCAGGGATAGGTAAGTCGGATGGGATTGGATCGGGGTGGTAGGTACTCGTGCCCGCGGATCCTTTCGTCATGTATTCGGAATGAGGTCGGTAAAGGAGGAGGCCGGAGCTGGATATCGCGGCACCGCTAAATATTCGAATCGCCGTTCGCGATACAAGAGATTATTAAAATATTTAAACGAGCCCGTCGACCGGTCGTTACCGGGGACCTCGAGTCCTCTCCTCGCGAGGTTCTCAATTAAATGCTAACGAGCGAAGAGCTCTTTCCACCTGAATACTGCTTCGTTGGAAGGTGCAGCAGCCACCTAGCCCCTTTCCTTCCACCGCCCTTGCGTCACCGCCACAGCCTTCTTCTCTCTCTCTCTCCTTCCCCGACGACATTGTTTTAACGAGACTGGGAAGTGCAATTTGTCCGTCCTGCCCTCGCCCCGTCGCAAACGGGGTTACCCACGCTTCTTTCTCCTCTCTTTGCAATACCCTTTTCCGCGCTTTTCTCCGCCCGAACCCCCCCTCCGCTCGTCTTGTCTCTCCGTGTCGCGCCTCTCCGTCGCGCCACCGACCGTTTCTCTCTCGCCGAGAACCGCTCGCGGCAATTTTCAAATCATTTTTACGCCGCCCCTCCCCCGCGGAGATCCTCCAACTCGTCGAGTGGCGTACATCGATAACAATGGGATACACGTAGAAGAGACCCGTGCCGGCCTCGTTACTTCCCCAGTTAGGTGTACGTTCGAAACGAGTAGAAAAAAAAGTAAAACGTACACCCATTATCCTTGGCCAACTAAATCCACTCGTTGTTTGCGGTTCGATGCCGTTGTTATCGCCCAGATATTCGTAATGGGCAGATTTATTCGAGACGCGCTCCTATAAATATATACACAGATGCTTCTACAATTTTGTAAATTCACGTTGCTCGAGATTACGTTTCGAGACGGGAAACTCTTCTGGAAGAAGAGATATCTTCTTTTCCTTCCCTCGTGGTATACGACACACCTTGCTTCTTTCCTGACCACCTCGTAAAAATGATCCAAGATCTCGAACGTCTTCGATCCCAACTCCCCTATAACTTTCAGCGACCTCCGTTTCTTTTTTAAATCTACTCCCGCAAAGTTTCTTTCTCTCTCTCTCTCTCTCTCTTTCTCTTCTTTTTTTCCCCTCCTTCCTCGCGCGCGCACACACATTAGAGTCGAGAAACGAGAAAGTACGGAGAAACGCGGGCAGAGAGGAGGTGACGGTGGCGGGTACCCTCGAGTTAAATTTTAATTTGCAACTAGTTAAAAAGTTAGCGGCACCCGCGAGCGCAAGAACCGACTCGCGGCTCCCGCCGCTGCGACGATAATGTAAGGGGGGCGAACTTTCGTTCGGTTGGCTCAAGACACGAAGGAGAAGGAGAAGGAGAAGGAGAAGGAGAAAGAGAAGGAAGATACAGCTACCGTGAGAGAGGAGTGGGGAGGGAAGAATCGCGCGACGAACATTCGTGCGCGAAATTCGAGAAGCGCGAACTCGTTAACCCGTAAATCGTCGTTACGAGTGCGGGGAAGGGAGAAGGGAGCTGTTGGTCGAGACACTCGTTGGTAGAGCTGCGTCGAGTCGCGATTAAAGCGAGCATCCAGCTGTCGCGCGAGCTCGGGCGAGGCGTTCAATTACAGGGAGGAGACGCGTGCCGGCCCCGTTCTCTTTATCGTTTGTCTTTCTTCGTCGGGGCAATTACCTGCGGCGGCAACGTCGCGTCCCTTACCCGTCAAAAGGAAAACGCTAATAATTAATAACAAGACGTCTCTCTCGCTACTTTCCAGACTACTGCGGTTTTTTTCTTCGATTCTTTCTTCTTCTTTTCTCTTCAAATTCTCTCTCTCCCCAGAAAAAATCCAGTCATGATTCGAGATTGTATTTCTCCCTTGATCGGCGGTATATTAGGCGGAGTTGGAAAGAACGTAGAAGTGGTTTAACTGGAACTGATCGAAGGAAACGGGGAGAGTTTGGTTTGATTCGTGCTCGAAGTCGGTCGGATTTTTCCATGGGACGTTTCCTCTCTCTCTCTCTTCCTCTTCTCGAGGATTAAGTCCGCACGAGCGCGATCGGTTGTTGTTCCGCGGATCGATGCCCGGATTTATCAATCGTTCCGTGCTCGGAGTGAATCGGCTTCGAGAGACGTTTATACGACAAATCGTTCAATTTTGGGCGGCGGAGGGGAGGGGGCTGAATATCGGGGTAGGATCTCTCGCGACAGAGAGACGGTTTCTGTCCTGGTGCCAAGGAAGGAAAGGAATAGGATTGTCTCGGATGATAGCTGAGAAATATATACATACACACGTGTATGTACGTGTACGTACACACAGGTGATGGGGAGGGGGGGCAAGGACGGACGGGAGACGAAAAGATTGCGAGAAGAAGGGAAACGTGGCGAGCATACGAGAGGGAAGAGGGGAGGGAAGATCCGTACGAATCCCTTGGAATAGAATAAAGAACCGGCGTATCGGCGAAACTACATAACCGTAACGATATTACCGTCGCAAAAGGAGTTATTTGCCGCTGTAAATAAGAGGGCGGGTAGTATGGGAGGTGGGGCGGAGGGGAGGCCGTGGAGAAGAGTGGGCGGATAACGAAAAACTGGAGGGAGAGGAGAAATAAAAAGGGGCCGCCGCGCTTCGTGAGAAGATGAAATTTCCTTTTCCGGGTCGATCGTTAAGCCGCGTACAATCGTTCCGACGACGGAAATATCGGTTTTTGCCGGGACCAGAGATCCCATTGTCTTTTGCGGATTTCTCTTGGAGGTATGGGAGGGGGAGAGAGGGAAGGAGGAGAAGGGCAAGAAGCGGAAGAGGGGCAAAAAAACGGGGATAGTCGGTTCGAAAGCTTCGTTATCGAATGGTTTCTGCTTCTAGTGCATTATCTTGCCGCGATGCGTCGCCGGGATCCCGATTAAATGCTTTAGCTCCGTTTCGAAAATCGAGGGGGAAAATCGACCTGGAATAATCGTTGGGAATAATGGAAAAAAATTGTCTTTGGAGTGATACACATCTTTGGAGTGATTTAAACTCGTGGCCCCATCGTGGCAAACGAGTTTGTCACCAGCTCGGTAATTGCATCTTTCGCGTTTCGACCGTTCCGCGCCGAACATAAGTCGCGGGGATAATCCGCGTACAAAGAGAAAGAGAGGGGAGGAAGGAGGAGGGGGAAAGACCGGTGAAGTCTGCCTTCTCGGAAACAATCGGGAATCTTGCGATTCCAATTAACCGATAACGAGCAAAAGTAATATCTCTCGTTCTCTCTCCCTCTCCACCTTCTTCCTGTCCATTACATATATATATATATATATATACATTTGCGTTCCTTCTCCTCGTTTCTCGAGAAAAATCGATCGCATCACCGCCTACGCGCCACTCGATGGCTGCGTATAAAAATAGAAATAGGAAAAAAGGGAGATTGGATACACGCGCGTGTAGAAAGAAGAGAAAGGACGAGGAGGACGCGAAGAAAGGAATCGAGCCGGATCGGTTTTCCTCTTAATCGAGTTAATTACGATTTCGATCTGCTAATCGGATCGCCGTTGAAAGTCGGGCGAATCATCGATCACCTGCTTCCCTTTTCTCCTTTTTTCGATCCGATCTTCCCTTCGAAGAACCGTAATAAAGTAAACAGTTGTACGCGTTTCAACCGTGAGAGCACGATGTCCAGCGTTCTAATTAATTAACGAGACGAGGAGGGCGGGCCTAGAGAGCGGTGGAGGAGAGGGAGGGGCGGATGGAAAATCACGAGCGCGCCGCGATGACGAGGTGGTTCTTGGGTGAGTAATAGCCAATAGTTGTACGGGCGTGGAGGATATCATTTACAGGATACGCGAATACCTCCTCGGTGTACAATTTTCGTACACCGGTCGGTACGTATTCTCCCGTGGGAGCACGAGCCGCAACGTGCATGTGCGGCGGCAAATATTCATGGAAATGGAATACGGGGGATGATGATACGATATATCGTGTCCCGACACGACGATACGCCAATAAGAAGCCAATAATCCAGAAGGGAAGGGGATGCTCGTCGATCGAATCGACGAATCGTCGCGTGAAAAAATTACCCGAAAATAATGCGACCGATTCTCATCCAACGACGAAAGAGAGAGAGAGAGAGAGAGGAGGGGAGCTTTCCAATATATAGATATATACCGATCCGATTCGAGATGTTGGTAATGGCGCTCGTTACATAAAGTATGGTCCTTTATCCAGCCTCGTAAAGCGACACGGTAATAACAAGAACTGCATAACAACGGACAATTTCTACCGCTCGTTCGAATTTGGAATTTTTTTTCAATCGGCCGACTACCGATCGTTCCGCCGATAATTGGAATACGCCCGTCCAACCGTGCAATTATCGTTCGTCAGGTATCTCGCGACCGATCCTATTACGGGAACGCGTGCGTATAAGGGGAACGTGGCACGCCACGCCAGGGAGGGGAACGGAGGAGGAGAAGGTTTATTTTCAGATTGGGGAGGAAAGAATGGAGGCGGGTTTCGCTCTCATTCACGAAGACAAATCCGCTGTGTTAACCGGACGTGTAACGAAAACACGCGTCAGCCCGGGTAATTTATACGAATCGTGCCGCGCTCCTCCCAGATATTGCGGCATCCGTTATCCGCGGGTGACCAGGTGTCGCGTCTGATTTCGTTCCGTGAAGGAAACCCTTCGGTCGTACCGAACAGGAAACCTGTACCCGTTTTACAGGTCCCGTAGGGGTAGTTGCTCGAAATAGGCTCGCATCGTGGTCGGCGAAACGAAATAAAACCGCGACTTTTCCCCCAATCGAAAATAGCTGCGTTGTTATTTTGCAATTGTAAATTCGCAGCGACCACGAAAATGATGAATCCGTTCTATCGCGATTCTCTCGCAAACTGACTGAAAGGAATATACGAAAATCGTTACCGTTGACGATTTGATCGATAGACGGATTCTCTCTGTTCCCCCTCGTTGGACGATTAATTAAGAAGAAAGGGAGGATCTTTAATCCCAGGTGGCATGCGGGCGGCAATCGGGCGCGGAAAGCACGGTCAATTCGTGGAAAGCCTGTCGAAAGGCCGAAGACGCGGAGGAGGCTTGTCAGCCACTTCCTGACTAATTGCCGGTGGGTTCGCTCCGAAGTCCCGTGGAAATATTGCTTCCGCAGCTTCGAGCCAAGACTTCGGGCCTATTCCAGCTGCTCGAGCAATCGAGGTCGTAGATCCTTCTCGAGCGAACCTCCCCCTCTCCTCGCCACTTCACCTTCGTTCCTTGGAACGGATACAGGCTCCTTCTTCGAGTGGTTTCGAAACTATGACGTTACGCTACGCCGAATTTCGTTGTTTAATTGGGAATTGAACGGCGGCGAGAGAGAGAGAGAGAGAGAGAGGGAGGTTTTCTTTTTATAAATCTCGTCGATGGAACATTAATATAACCGTCGCTCGTGCTCGCGAAAATTTTTCTTCTCGTCTTAGACGTGAGTGAGGTTGTTCCCTCGTTCTTTGGCCGGCGTTGGAGAAAGAAAGCGGAATGGTCGGCGCGGACGTGTTACCGTGTTCCATTGGGACGTCGCGTAATCGTAATTAACGAGGCAAAAATGGTGTGTGTTTGTGTGTGTATATATATATATGTATATATGTGCGCGCGGGTTCCAGTGAAGCGAAAACTCATATTTACCGGTTAGCGAGCTCAGACATCCGCGGTAATGGCGCGGTATTACGCGATACGCCGTGAATACAGAGTTTGGGCAGGGGGCGAAACAAGCCGGACCAGCATCGTACGTCGTGGAAACAAACGAGGAGGGATTTCGATGGGAGAAGGAATTGTTGTTGCGCGCATTTTTCTCGTTAATGATATATATATATATATAGAGAGAGAGAGAGAAAGCGCGAAAGAAATGGAATGTTTCGTCACTTTCGTTTGCTGATCGATTAAAGGTGAGTGGAAGAGGGATAGAGGGATCGCAACGGGGTGGTTCGTTTTTTCCGGACAGTTTGTTTGTTCCGGCTATTCGCGAATCATTATTAATATACGATGATGCGTTTTTATTTTTTTTTAATTTTTTTTTTTTACCCTGGAAATACGGCGATGATTGGTAACGATGATAACCGAATAGTGTCAAGCGAGGAGGGCACGAGGAATGATTAATTGCGCCCGGTTTGTCATGTAATTTTTTCCCCACCCATTATTGCCGCGTGTAGTTTAACGTTTATCGCGATGCACACTGTCCTTCCCTAATGGCAATACTTAATTTCACCCTTAATTGGCTTCCCCTATTAGGTTAAAGAGTCGTAACGCGACTCGGCCTTTTTCCCTCCCCTTCCTCCTACGCGATAAAATTATTCTTACCTTATCGTAGTTCACTTTTTTACTTTCCTTTCCTTCTCATCGATTGCTTCCTCATCCTTTCCTCGATTGAAAATATACCTCAATATACATATATTTTTCCTTTCCGTTAAAACATTCTGTTTTAACCCTGTTGTTTCAACCCTCTTTTTCGCGCATTTGTATCAATTCGTTCCCTCGAAGCGGAATGTTCGATAAAGTTTTTTCTCGGGATCCGAGGAGTACGATAGATGATCCATCGATCCTTCGACGGATTAAAGGGAAGAGCGGGGGAGGCGATATTTAAGAGATGCGCTTTTAACCGATTCCTTTCGTAATTTCGGGAAAGTAACGCGATATTTTGAACGCGCGCGACGTGGAGGGGGAAGGAGGAGAGGGGCGAGCGCGCGCGGACAATTAAAAGCTCGCAGCGGTGGGTGAGAATAATTGCTCTTCGTTTCGACGCGAAAGCCGGAATTCTGGCGGCGCTGACAATAAAGCTGACCCGGTAGCCGTGCGCGCGACAACAGGAGGATGCGATTGTACCGAGTGACAACCCAGTATGTCGAACGACCAAATGGATTTTACGTGTACACGAAAAATACAGGCCCGCCACTCCCATTGTGCCCGATGTCCGAGCGAGAGGGTCACGCATCCACCGATGGGCTTTACGCGCACGTACATGGACGTTACACCTACGTTTACCGTTCCCATCTAATCCGGGAATCGTCGCGTTTTGCTCGGAGAACCAAGGGGAAGAAATTAATTTCACTTCTTCTCGTTCGTACGCGATCCTCTTCCCCCTCGAAATTATCGAAGCTTGCACGATAATTCGACGAACCGGGATTCGTCCGCGAGGCTCTAATTAGCATAACGATCGCGACAAATCGTGCCTAGAAGGGAACACGTGTGAAGGATTTTTGGAATCGCGTTACCGCGATGATTTAATCGGGTGAATTGAAGAAAAGAAGAAAGGAGAAAAAAGCGCCCCATTTTTGGTACCCCGCCTCGCAATGTTTATCGCTTTCTGAGTTAACTCGATTTATCGTCGATTCGATTCGATTCGATTCGACACGGTACACGGTACGCCCCGTGTTGAAAATCGTTATCGCATCCCCGTTATCATACACCGGCGCGTTACACGTCGCGTTAACGCTGTTTTGCGCTGATTCCGCGCTCTTTCCCTTTTCGCGCCGATTATCGTCTCTCCTGTAGATCGATTGCAACCGGTCACAATTACGATCGAGGGAATGGAACAGGAATCCAATAATGTTTTCGTTCGAAAAATCCCTCGTTTCGAAAAAAACGAGATGCTATTTCGCGCGAGGTGGAGAGGGGGAGAGACGTTAAACAAATCGGCGTCACGTCATAATGGTATCGTTCGAAATCAAATAAATATTTGTCCCGATAACCGTGAAATTTAATACGCGTCACCGCCTGCGCGGAGCGGAACCGCGCCGCGCGTCCAATGTAAATTTCAGGATGCGCGCGTCCCGTGCTCGGGCGGAAATGCCGCCCAATAATTTCCCGTTTTTTGACGCCTCGCTCCATATTTGACGGACAACCGGCGATTTTGAAAACTATCGCTCCCCCTTTCTTTTTTTTTTTTTTTCCTCCCCCCTTCCCTCGATGGCATCGGGAGGGGGGGAGGAGGCAGAAGCCCGGAATCTATAACGGCGTTGCACACGGTCGAAATGCGAACACATCGAAACGAAAACGCGTCAGTTTTAATTACGCGCTTGCTCGACGTATACAGGGGAGGAGGGACAGGGGGAATATCGACTGCGAATATAGTATATCCGGCCGTATAGACACGTTGCGCGATCGTCTATCGCATCCCTTAGGCTTTCGCCGTAATCTGTCCACGTAATCTGGAAATATTAGCCGCCAATGATCGAACCAAACACGGCGGCCACCGTGTTATTTGCTTTTGCGCGGTTTCGCTTCCGACCTTCGTTCCGAAATTGATCGACGAATTTCGATTCTCCTCCTCCTCCTCCTCCTCCTTCTCGTCATCACTTAATTTAATCCTCGATGCACGTTGCGGAATGAAGTCTCGCGGAAGGAACAGTTTTTGTTTCTGACCATGGTATTTGTCGTGACATGTATCGATCCGATTGTGACATTTTAATAGTTAGAAATTTTAATAGTTGAAGTTACTTGGATAATTTATTGTTCAGAACGTAACGATAATAATTTTATATAACGTAGCTATACAACAGTATAAATGTTATTTAAGCATATTTTATATACAAGTTTAATTACTTTGAAGTAACTTTGTTCGAAATTTTTAACTTAGTCCAACTCTGTATCTCGATTCATTAGGCATAGAAGAGAGTATTTTAACTTATAAAAATTATTTTATACGTATAAAAATTTTTTACATTACGACTCGTAACAATACTATTCAAATAAGTTAAGATGATAATAAGCAGATAGTTTCGAAAATATTTCAACTTTCATTCATCATGGATCTCTATGACCCCGATCAAAACTTCGACGAATGAGAATAATCTTCACGACTTCTAATATTCGAATACAAAGCGTTCGAGGCTGATCCCTTTACAATTCCTGTCCTTGCCCGTTCGAAAGGAGGACGAGGTTAAGATTTCCTCCTGGAACGAAACCACGTACGTTCGCGCCCGCGCGTTTACATTCTAGCCCGATTTTCGTCCAAGCGCTTTTCGTTGCGCTTGTCTGCTTTTCAATTACCCGGGGATGCGATTCCTTGCGTTATCGGCGGCGGCGGTGGCTGATCCAGACGTAGACTCGCCCCGGGCAAGTTTGCAGCGTATCCGCTTTTGCCCGTTCCTCCGCTTTTCCAACTGTACGGAAACTGACGTGCCTCCGAGGAATTTTACGGCGATCGAACATCGGCAGAGAGCCACGGGGCAGGGAGGGGGTCCTCCCTCCCTCCTTTTGCCGCGACTTTTTTATGCACGGTCAACGCGTGGATGGAAAAAGTGAGCGCAAAGGCGAACTCTCGATTCATAAAGTTCCTCGCTCTCTCACCATCCCCACCCCCTTTGTATCTCTAGCGAAATGAAAATTTCTACTTTACACATACGCCCTTGGGCGTGTTTCCAGGGGCGAAACAGCCGCTAATATTTTTCGTACACGAAATACCTGTTATTATACACACGGTAATAAGTAACGAGATTGTAAATTAAAGCTTATTAATAAGTCCTCCCCACGCACGATTTTAAATTTTAAATCGCGTTTATATTAACTTGTGATTTCCGATCGATATTAATAATAGTGTATATGATATATGTATATATATATATATATATGATATAGTATATATATGATATATGTATGTGTATATATATATGTAGGGTAAAATACATATATTTTTAATGAACAGTGGTATTCAAGCGTGAATATACGTATATTTGGTGGAGGGGGCGCTCATCGAGGTGCTGTTCCAGGTTAAGCATCTCTGTCTCGTTGAGATTCACGGAAGGATGAACGGACGCGCGCGTTTTTTCTTTTTTTTTTTTTTTTTTTTAAGAGTGCTTCTAATCCAATTCCTTCGAAATTACAGGGATGTCAAAGTATCTCGAGTTTCGTCCTATTAACTTCCACCCTCTCGAATTGGGCCGGCAATCGTGGCGGGATCGAGGGCATCCCCCTCTCCGCCCCCCCCCCCCAGTCCACTTTCTCCCCGGCAAATTATTCCTAGAGGTAAACCTACCGACTCTGACCAACCTCTGAAAATTTATGAGGGATCCTCTTTCTCGATTTGTTATTATTATTTTCGTCGACAATCTCGTCGTTGGATCGATAGTGGAAAAATAATATTATCCCCCCTCCCCCGTGGGATAAAAGCGACGCTTTTCTTACGCTCGTTATGAATTCTACCGATGACGAAAGTATCCACGTTACTAATCGAAGAAGTTACAAGGAGATCTAGAGGATAATTTCGGGGATCCAAAAATATCCATAGGAAGAGTAACGGTGAAGGGAGAGGAATCGCAAAGAAGCAAATGCAATTTTTCTCTTGATCGAAAAAGAAAAAGAAAAAGAAAAAGAAAAGTTTCGCCAATGAAAGAAGAGGCAAAGATTTAAACGAGGATTTGTGGCGATAATATTTTCATTTTCCTTGAATTCTGGACCAAAGTGGCCCGAAGATAGATATCAACTATTCCCACCCCCTCCAGAGAGTACTTGTCAAGGGCGGTGTCAGCCTGTGGTTAACCAACGATCGCTTCGTGACTCCTACCACGACTGCTCTGGACATTTCCTTCCAATTTCTATTACTTTCATGGACACTGTCCAACCTGGATCGACCTAGATGGAGAATGATCGATTTAACTCGATCGATTCAGACTAGGTCGGTTTTGACGACTCGATGGAAGGAAAAGAGGGCGGTTAACTCGGTCGAATCGTCAGGAAGATTCGAATGAAATGGCAGAGACGTGGATCGTGGATAAGCAACGAGCCTTTGGAACCACCCCTCCTCGAATACGTCCGGTAATTGCGTTCGTGTGTAGCCAGGAAGTTTTATTCGGCTGGCATTTATTCGGCAACGAAGAGACAGCGGCCCACTTAGAAGGAGAGACAAATGTATTTACGTCGTGAATCTGCCAGGAAACCCGCATCCACCTTTCAAGCTTACCCCGTTTATCCAGGGATTCTCGTAAAATTACGGGGAAGCTTTTGCGACTGGTAAATTTCGACCGTAAAAAAAAAAAAAGAAAAAGAAAAAAAAAGGAAAAAGAAAAAAAAGAAATAAAAAAAGAAGGGGACAAAAAGGCAAAACAGGAATAGATGTGCACGGGAGTACGAGCCCGTGACTCCAGTTTTTCCTCTCGTCTTCGAATCCGTGTTCGAATCCGCGGGGGACAACTTGGGACGTGGGAGAAGATCGATCATTAGACAGACGGAAGCCTTCGTCGCGATCGATCGCAGGCATTGTTCGTTCCTCGATCCCCGAGAAGAGGATCCTCTCCGCGACTTCTCAGGGGCGAACGAGTTGACACCGCGATCACAACGGGGTTGGATCGTGGACGGGTATGACAGAGGGTGGGGGCGGATGGCAAGCCGCGTAAACGAACATGTACGTGTAAACGTTGCCTCGATAATAGATTCCCCATTTGGAGTTGGGAGAGTTGTACGGTGAATCTGTAACTCCGGCGATCAAACTGCTTGCAAAGTTTGTCGCTCGAATCGAATGGGAGTTTGGGTAACTCGTACCTAGCCTGCCTCTTCAACGCGGCTATGTACGTACATGCCACGTATGTACACGTATGCCTTTATTCTCTTTCTCTCTCTTTCTCTCTATCTCTTCTTCTCCACCACGGTTCACTGTCTCTTCGTCGCGTCGCGTGTGTGTACATACACGCGCACACGTCTCGTGGAGGCTCTAGTCGAATCGACTGCTCCGCGTGTTCTCTTTCCCCTTCTCCTTCGCGCATTGTCGATGCCACGATAATGCAAAGTATACTTTTTTTCTCTCTCTCTCTCCTTCCGACTCGAGCCTCCACTCGTTTCTGGTCTTGGTCGTCGGTGGCTGCGTGTAACGTTAGAACGTCTCTTCCCTCTCCTCTCCCCTCGTATGTATCGTAAACACGGTATACACGAGCTGCTTCGTCGACGAACGAGCGCTTTCTCTTCGAGAAGTCTTTTTCTTTTTCTTTTTCTTCTTTTTCTTTACGGTACAGGCGAATCGCGATAATATAGAGGAAACGAGGCAAGGAAATCGCTGTTATACGCTACTTGTTCGACCACTTTGTCGCGTGCATATTTTTTTTATTTTAACCTGCGATAATTTTTCGTTTGCCGGGTTGGGGATATTGAGTATCCTTTCCTCTTTTAAAACGCGATCTCTCTCTCTCTCTCTCTCTCTCTTTCTCTCTCTTGGGATGGCCGCGTTTAAAGGGACATCGTTGCCGCGACAAAAAACTGTAATGGGAGTTAGCGTTGGAGAAACACTTATGAACTGCGCGAAAAAAACTGAACTGTGCGATTAATAATAAGTATCTTTCGAACGCGTTTTGAACTCGTGCCTTTCGACGAAACGATATCGCGAGAATTTTTCCAAATATTTTTCAACATCGTAGATAGAAAGAAAATTTGCAACGAAATTCCGTTCCGTTCGTTACCGGGTACACCGCAACAACTCGATGTATCCTACGGCGATTTTGCGCTTTGCGCGTGTATAAAAATAACGTAACGATTCCTTTTTTTTTTTTTGTGTGTTTTTCCCCATTCTCTTTTTTCCACCTCTTTTTTTTTTTTTCCTTTCTTTTCTTTCATCTTGCAGGAATGAGAAAAAGCGTCACGATTCGACGAATGTTGATTCTACCCGTCTAAAATTTTTCCTCGTTCAACTCGTTTAATCGTATTATACCGTCGAATTGTTTCGCTTATTGTTGCTTTTTTGTCAACCGACGATAGCCGGTTATCGAATTATAATCCGATAGACCGGAGACCGATTTATCCGATAAAACTTTATCGCTCGAAAAATGTATTTCATGAATTCGTTTCATAATAAATTTGCCGAATTTATTTTCCAAATTTATTCTTTTATCTCTTATCGTCCCGCGGTGTTGCGAGAGGGGGGAGGGGAAGGAGGGAGGGGATTGGTTTGCCGGTATAACCCGCCTGTATACACATGACTTTGGGGGGATGACTTTGATACCGAGCGATGCGGCAGGAAAAGCGATCAACCGTGAAAGTATTTTCGAGCTGTTGCCCCGGCATCCGATGCCGAGCGAGACCGTTGCTTCCTGGCGCTACGAATATTTTAACACCTGCGAGCGGATTTCATCCCCGCATCATCTTCCCCTCCCCCCTTCCCCTCCCTCCCCGCCTCATACATACATATATATATATATATATATATACACACACCAGCTTTTCCCTACGGATTTAACACTGAAGACCACTTATCGCTCTCTTGCACTCTCCACTCCTCCTCAGTCGCGCAACTAAATCGTCCCGCTCGAGTTCGACTTCTGGCGAGGTGTGTGACCCCTCTCGCCCTCCCCTCTCCCTCCCCCTCCACTGTTTCCCTTCCTCCCTGCTGACTCTCTCTCTCGCCTCCGATCTCTTGCCTTCGAGGATCTCGAGGGTTCGCCTCGCTCGAGGATCGTCTAACGGACCGTGGCGCGGACGGGTCTGGGGAAATGCGGTTCGAATTCCATCGAGGATGGAAGCGCGCAGTAGTAGCGCGATAATAACCGATAGCAAAGTCCATTATGACGCGTTTAAGGATTTACACGGGGTGAAGGAGGGAAGGGGGAATTATCGATGGCGAAGGTGGAGGAAAAACGATGGAACGTATCGAATCGAATCCTTCGTCGCATCCTCCTTCCCCGATCCTGAGGGGCCTCCTCTCGCTCCTCTCGCCAGATTTACCTCGTTCTCTTCGAATCACCATCCCCACCACGACCCCTTATTCTCCAATCTCACCCGTGCTCCCGCAAAGGATTCAAAAGAGATTGAAAAAGATTTGCGCTCGTCCCACCGCTAAGAAGGTGCACCGTGTGGGTGGAGAAGGGTAGGGAAGGAGGGGAGGAGGATCGAAAGAAGGAGTAACGAAGGGGTGGCGGAGGTTAAGAGCCTCGCAGAAGATCTCGCAAAGGTACTTTTCGCGTTTTACTTTCCCTAAAGATGGAATAACTTTAAACGTTAAAGTGATAGGAAGGAGAGGGGGTGGAGGACGACATATTACGGGTGGGGGGAGGAAAAAAAAGAAACCAGTCGCTCGAAAAAGTGTATCGCGATATCGTTGGACGTTGTCCCGGAATAACCCGGCTAATCTGCATTATAAAACACTTGTTGGTGTGTCGCGGCGCTGCAGCTGCGTCTGAAACGTATATACAGGGTGCAACGTTGGAGCGCATCTTCCGCAGTTCTTTAAATAAGAATCGTTACCCGGTACCGCAAGGGGAGAGTTTTAATTATAGAATAGCGGATCGGAAGGATCCGTTTTCCTCCCTCTTATCGCTCTCCATACATTTTTCTCGCGTTGACCGATTTTCAATCTCGATTGCTTTTTCGAAAAATCTAATCGGCGAAAAAAGAGAAAGAACGAGCCACCCGAGAGAAAACTCGACAATCGGTAGGTATCGAATTTCGCCGAACGATTCGCTCGACCGTTCACGGAATTAATTTAAAAAAATCGGTGGACGTGCATGATAATCTGGACAGATTCGGGGCGATCGAGTGCCACCACCTATCCGCGATATTTGCCGGGGTGTCGAGTATCGGGGATATCGAAAAATCGATATTTAGCGGGGCATCGGTCCTCCATAAATCACTCGAATTCCCACGCGTGCACGCGCTCCGCGCGAAATATCCACCCGCCTCGTCTCGTCTCGTCTCGTCTTCGCCTTCCTCCCTCCCGTGAAACCCGTCTGCGGTGATTCGATCGGATCGAACTTGCCAACGAACGGGCCAACGATTCTCTGTCCACAATCTCGGTATCTTCCGCCCCGCATCGTGGCCCGCAAACGTCGAGCGACGACGCTGCGTGGACGACTCGGCCGGCAGTCGACACGACGCTTTCCCCCGGAACGGCAGATTCCAATTTAGATCGGTCGCGGTCGGTATCGGGTAAGATGTGGCTCGGTGACTGGTGGTCGGCCAGCCGTGACCAGTGTCATCGGAAAACTGGAAAGGGGGGGAGGATCGGTATATACAAATAAGCTGACGGAAATTAAGGATCACCGGCGTGATAAAAATGCAGCGTCAGAGCTCCGAAGAAGAATGCTGGAGAAATAAGACGAATAAAATATTCGGAGGAGATAGTCTTCCTCCAACGATAGCGCACATGTACACGTGTCGTGTTTCTCGCTTCGTTCGTTCGTACGTACGTCGCTGGATTATTCCATCAAAGAAGATGAAAAATTTTCAGGAACGCGTTACAACGTGGGACGTGTTGTTTCACGGGGATACGGGGGAGAATTATTATCGAGCGAGCGAGAGGCCGAAGGTAATTTGAGAGAAAGCATTTCACCCGGCCAATCCTATCGCGCGTACGTCTCATCAGTCTGTTTATGGCGCGGGATGCGCAATATATCTTCCGGTTTAATCTCCCTCCTTTCTTGCATATCCTTTCTCCCCTCTGCCCTCCCCTCTCGCTCTTTGCCGGGGATTAATCTTTTTTCTTTTCTCCGTCGCGACGCGGACGATCGTGACCGAGACGAGACGGAATGACAGCACGGAAACGTGCTCACCTCTCTCTCTCTCTCTCTCTCTCTCTCGCGTTATTATCGTGACGAGGGGGGATAGGTATAAATCGAAACGAATTACGCGTAATAAAATGACGATCGTTAAAAATAATGAAAGGAGGCGCGGATAAAATATGGCGCGGAGAGGGAAAGATCTGTGGAGAGAGAGAGAGGGAGAAGAATCACGGGGAAAAAAATTCGGGCATCGACGAATAGGGTGTGTACGCCGTGAAAGAGAGGAAAGGGAGGAGGAGGGGGAGGTGAAAGAATGGACGATAGGACGCGCGATGGGAACGTAGAGAGGGATCGGACAGGTGGGGGTGTGGGGCATAGCCGCGATATATCGTGGCTGAGCCTTTATTAAAACTGCTTTCGGTATTATTGCTTTCCGGGAACGTCGAGTCTCGAAAATGGCATTTCCGCGAGATAGGCCGTGGTCGTGCGCAGCCCAAAATATATATATATATATATATATGTATATGTATATATATATCATGCCCCTAGTCGCCGCGAGACCTCGTCGTCGTCTCTCCGGGCCACCGTCGCAGCCTGGCCCCCCCGCTATCACCCGCAATAAATATGCTCTTCACTTTGTACAAGTCGCTCGCGTGCTCTTATATTGCTCTCGCCTGGTTATTGCTTGCCGACCGAAAACTGACTCGCCGCCCACTTTCGGCCCCTGCCCCCCTTCTATCCACCGCCACGGATCATCCGCCAAATCTGCATGCAACCGTGTCCCTTCTCCTCCTCCTTTTCCTCCTCTCTCCTCGTCATCTCTCTATTTTTCCACGCACCACCAGCTACGCGAAATCGAATAATCATCCCTTACCCGATGTATTTTTCGCGAACACGTAGGATAATATTTAAAGAGCTCTCCTCCCTTAACTTTTGCACCGACCACTTTGTCCCCCCTCCGTTTCTCGATTCTCTCGAAAAATACTCGGTGCTCTCGCGTTTTTTATTATATTTTCCCGCGTAGGAGCAAGGAGTATCTGTACGTACGGGTGTGCGGGAGGAGGGCGATTCTTAGATAAGCGCGTTGAACGGTCGATTTTCGGTCGATTCGTTCGATCCTTGGTTGGGCGAATCTCCCAACTCGACCCAGATTCGAGAGATTGCCGCTCGTCGAGGATATCTGTTCGCTCATTGCCGGCTCCTTCTCTCTCTCTCTCTCTCTCTTTCTCTTACCCATCCCGGCCCCCACCCAACATCGAGAAACCGCCAGAAATTCTGTCGACGTGGAACTTGTGTGCCACCGAACGAAATCTTTCATATCCGATTATACGTGCGGGTATTTGTCGAGACAAAGTGGTCGCGGTCTTCTCTCTCTCTCTCTCTCTCTCTCTCTCGAGTTGTCTCGGCAAGAGCAAGCCGCGTCGAGACGATGCTTGGGGAGAAACCCTTGGACCGTATGGAAAGCAACGGAACGACGATATTAATAAAGGCGTCATGACAATAATGGATGGTATTGACAACTCCTCTCCTTGCCCCCTCTCTTCTCCCCTTCTCCCTTTCTAAGCAGTTCTAACTCGAGGAATCTTCGTCTCTCTCTCTAGCTTCGATTCTCCTCTCTCGATTCTTCCCTCTCCTTCGATCCCCTCTCCCCCTTTCTATTTAGACCGTGTTAGAAAGCTTGGTAACAGCGACCAAGCGGCGAATAGTTTCCCCTCCCCCCTCCCCCCTCTGGATCGTCTCGAACAATGCAAATTGATGCGGAATCGATACTAAGCCGGTAGGTAAGATAGGTAGGAGTTTCTAATAAGATTCTCTCTCCCTCGCTTCGACGCGCTCCCCCTTACCGGATAACCGACCCGTTTCTCCGTCTGACGAATCATATCCCCCCCTTCCTCCCACCCCTCCCGCTTGTTTCGGTAAGCGATCGAGGCGTTGTCGCGAACATCGCTACATCGACCGTATAGCGTACCGTGTAGGGGCGTACAGGGTATATACGTACAAGGGAAACTCGATGAACCGTAGTTACGGCGGTAAACGACCGTTATCTACGCCCGACACTCCGCGTACGGGTAATTCCTATAAGGGCGGTGAGAGAGAGAGAGAGACAGACAGAGAGAAAGGAAAAAACAACAACACACGCTTTTCCGGATAATAAGCTTTTATTCTTCCGTGACGTTAGGTTTTACTGCATACCGAATAAGAGGGGAGGGATGGAATACGGGGTATTAAAAAAACCTTGGTAGGTTTTCTCTTCGACCCGGTTCTGTTTCTCCCGTTTTCCCTGTTACATCGGTATCGGTGTCAAGTGGAATTCCAGTTTTTCACGTTAAATCGGCCGGAACGGAGAGTGACGGACGTTTAAAAAAACTCGCGGAGACGGGAGAGAGAGAGAGAGAGAGAGAGAGAGAGAGAGGAGGATATCGTCTCGTCCGGAGAGGTATTCGCGAATTGACAGACGTCTCGCTTTCCATTTATAGGAGAATGCAACCGGTACAGATGCACCGTCGTTCCACGCTTTCGCGAGAAACACCTTCCTCTCTCTCTCTCTCTCTCTCTCTGTCGTACTCGGGATTATTTGTAAAACGTACGTATATGAGCGGATATTCGATTTCACGCGGGGAGGATAGGCACGGAATAATTTATAAGCGCATTTCATGGTTGATCACGTCCCGTCCCCGTACGTTCACGATCTGTCGGTTAACTACGTATCGGGCGGCCACCCACTACCATCTAGGCGCGGAGAGAGAGAGAGAGAGAGACAGAGAGAACTGGCCGGGTTCCACGTAGCGTTCTCATTATTCGTAAATTATTTGCCGGCCGTCACGTTGGCCCGAGCGGGGAATTGGAATTGGTTGCCTCGCGACCGTATAGGGTGCCGGATCGTAATAATATAGGAGATGTTCGTGTCGTTGGCGAGACGCACGCGTATTCGAACAAACAGTTGAACAGTCGTCTTTCCTTCTCGAGAAAGAAATCGTGGTTAATAGGGGTCGACTCGAAACCACTCGAAACAGGGGATTTCCTCTTCTTCATCTTATCGACTCCTCGCGCGTTTATTTCGTCAACACGTATATATATCTGAATTATCGAGCCAATGGAGCGTCCCCAAGCTTCGTATCTTGTTGCCTTCCTTCTGAAACACTCGGAAAAATTGCAGTTTGCTCGAAGGATCTTCGACACAGATTTCGACATCCCCCTCCTCCAACAGAGGAAGAAAAAGTTTCTTCGGAAACTGTCGTCGCGCCCCACGGAACAGGACAAGTTCTCTTATCGTTCGCGAATCCACGTTACGTTGTCCTCTCCTCTCCTCGCGAGTTGTTTATTCGCGGACTCGAAATAACATCGAACGTTCTCACCGTCCGACGAGACAGGGGAGGGGAGAGGGAGAGGAAGGAGGAGAGCGACGATTCGATTCCGGCGAGGGGCAGCGCGTGCATTAAAAATAACAACGCGTCACCGGAGAAGTTGGCCGGGATTAATGGGATTAAATCAACCCCTCTTTTTTTCCACCGTCCCTCCCGTCCCCATTGTGCTCCACGTACGCGGCGGAGGGCAATCAATTCGCGACTTTTGCTCGGCCGCGCACGGCCCTCCCCCCCAATAATAAAGATAACGAACCGATAGGGGAATAATAAAGATAATGAAGGGTATACGAGCGTACGTATATAGAAAGTCCATACGTACGAGGGAATAGATCGCGCAACAGTGGACACTGTTTGAGCGCAGCAGAATTAATGACCTGCTACGCGTGTGTATATATATATATATATATACACACGTATATATAGAGACAAAGCAGGTTCGGTAGTTGGGATCGACGACAGAGCCGGAGCCTGGCTAATTACCTGGCGCACTCTCTCCACGGGGAAAGAGATTGCTTGGCCGACAGTGGCCGTACAACCGGACGACGACCGGTGTTCTGTTGCCCGTCTCTGCCCGCTAGTGGTGTGCGCGGCTGTTTAATACTCGGTGTGCACGCGTCACAGCCGCACACGTACGCGTGTACATGTGTATATGGCCGGCAATAATCGACGGGTGTTATATTTCAGTCGGTTGAATTGGATTCAACGAGTCGCACGCATCGTACCGAATTTGCAACCTACACTCTCGTCCCTTCCCCCTCTCTTTCTCTCTCTCTCTCTATTCTCCTTCGCTATCCAGTGTCGCGCTACCTCGTGTAATTATACTCGACATCCGTGGGAGTCGTGCGAAGTTAGCCACGTACGTACGCGCGTATAGCGGAACACGGGCGCAGAATCGAGCGTTAGCAGCTCGTAGGACGCGAACGTTTCAGCTGGCTAGGCTTATTTCGCGGTCGCCCCAACAGTCCCAACCGGACGATGATGAATAGGTTAATTAAGCGTTTCTCTGGTTGCCGTGCTGGTCACCGGATATACAGACGTATCGCGTCCAAGAGTTCGTTAAATTTTATTCCCCCTCCTCTCGTCGCGAACGACGCTGTCTAATTGTACGCGTTCCCCGCCTTCGAATCGGCAGGAAATCGAATCAGCGTCGATTCAACGCTGCGAAAAGTGCGTTCTCAATTCTATCCTGCTTGTTCTTCGAGATTTCAAACCTCGAATTTTCACAGACTTTACAGGCATTATCGCCTGTGAGAAGAAAATCGGAATAAAGATAGAAAAAGAAAAAAAAGAAGAAGAGAAGTTAAAGCCGCGTAACGAGCTGTTAAAAAAGACCGCGGAATATCGTAATAAGCTTCCAGCTTTTGTCACGCGCTTTTACTAATAACAGGCAGCAGAAAGTAGCATGTGTCGAGCGACGAAAGTTTTATAACGGGCAAGTTACGCAAGATCAAAGGAAGAAAGAGAGAGAGAGAAAGAGAGATGCGCTCATCAAACAAATACCCTTCGAATTAATTAAAGCTACGGTATTCGGTATTCAAATTGGTCCGCGTACACGATTTTCTTCCGGAAAAAAAGAAAACAACCGATGTCGCGGTTTCGATATGATAAATTCGAGCACCGTCACCGCTCGAAATATCCGTTCGAAAGAACATATATCCGATCTTCACGAGATTCAATGGCCGAGGAGCAACGAGAGGAGCGGAAGAGGAGAGGCGGAAGTGTTTGGTCGGGGAATCGGTCGGCTTAAGTAGCGCCTAGTTATCGCAGCTCAAAGGGAATATCGGAGGGGACGAATTTCAGCTAGCTTAGAGGGACTGTTTAAAGGGGTTGGCGGGAGATTCGAAACCGGTCGAGTTCAAAGAGAAATTTGACCGACGCCGCTATTATTGCGGGCATAATGCCTCTCGGTTTCAACCCTGCGGAGGTTGAAATTAAGACGCTCGGAGCAACCATAATCGCCACGTCTCGGGATCCCGGGTCACGTAGAGAAATCCGGGTAGCTAATTAGCCTTCACCCTGTTCCAGGATTCGCCCTGGTCAATCAACGGCGGAGATTCGGTCTTGATTCGATCCTCGGAGCCTCGTTAGCACAGTCCTTCCCTTTCTCCCTTTCCGCGCCTCGCCTTCCACTTTGTGCCAAGCCAAGTGTACATATCTGCGCATGTATATGTATACACACGCGTGTTCGTGTTCCGTTTCACGTCATTTAATCGCGCTACTCGCGAGAATATCTCGCAAGAGTGGAATTCTTTTTACCTCGAGAGAGGTACGGTCCTTCGAATGTGCCGTAATTGCGAGCTCGCACGGATATGGGAAGAGGGGGGAAAGGAAGGAAGCGGAAGGGCACACAGGCGCGTAGACAGTGGCCGTTTTTAAAACGCGTCCCCTTCTTTTCGAGTATTAAGACAATCGCGTCCTCCCACGTTAATTCTCTTGCTGCCGTGAATTTTTTTCCACTCATCCACCCGACGAACTTTTGAAAATTACTTATTTGGGAAGGGAAGGAAGAAAGAAAAAGAAAAGCGATCGGTGAGAGAGAGAAAGAGAGAGGAGGGGGAGAAGATATCTAGGGCATCGCGCGAATTCCTTTCTCCCCGAGTCTGATCCGTGATGAGATTCGAGAGAGCGAGCGTATTTTCGGCGAGCAGGTGCGAGCGTTGGCTGGCGACCGCGTGGCATCGTTCCGCGACGCTTAACGGGTAATCCATTAGCCGAATTAATATCTGAGGCAAATTGCGTTTGTCGCGGTAGGCATTCGGATAACGCGAGCAGCAGGAGGAGGAGGAGGAGGAGGAGGAGGAGGAGGAGGAGGGGAGGGGAGGGGCCCGTTGTCAGCGCGCTATTACTAATTCAGAAGGCGGTGGCAGCGGCGCAACGTTATACGGTAGACGACGCATTCTGCATAGCGTATTCAACGGTACAATGGGCCGTGGATGCGAGTTTTGAAATATGAATATGAATACGAGAGCGCGAGTGCACGCCTCGTCGAATCGCGCCAACGAAGACAGCAGGGGGGTTGCTGCCGATCGATGTCGTCGTCCCTTTCTCTTCTTCTCGTCGTCCGTGTTACCTCGGTCATCCTCTTTTCTACTCTCTCTCTCTCTCTCTCTCTCTCTCCTCTCTTTTCTCCCCGTTTTGCGGAGAACACACGTTACGAGACGCGACTCGACCTGATTTATGCGTTTTTGTTGAAAGCGATAGGCGAAGGGAGAGACTCGCGATTCCGATGCTTTCAAGTTTTTCCCCGTGTTTTCTGTTCCGTGATGGAAACGGTGTTACGATCGGCGGTACGTAACGGGCTTCGCATCGGTCCCTTGCCTATCGATTTCTTTCCTTTCTTTCTTCTCTTTCCTCTCTTTCCCCGCTTCCTTTCACCCAACGGCGGCCAATGATTTTCGTATAAACGGATCTCCTCTCTCCCGAGAAAATTCCAATGACGCACGTTCCATTGGTTTTTTTTTCGTTCATTGAATGTAATTTTACGGGGTGTGGATCGAGCCCGTGGCTCCGGAGGCTCGTATCGGTAAAAGGGCCGGCTATTTCCGATAATATGGATCGTCCTACTTTCGCCATTAAATCTAATAAAAAAATCCCCCTCGCGGGGCGGAAGCAAGGTAAATTTCATGGAAGCTCCATTATGTTCGACCTACCATTTTTCAAAAAAGCCTCAACATAATATCCCTCCCGATTATTCCCCCCTCCCAACCAGGAGGACGGATAGGGGGAGGACGGGTTAAACAGTTCACCAGACCTCGTCCACCAGAGCGAGCGATAGCGTTTCGATTCGAGGCGTTTGCCAAAACGCTTCGACCGCTGGAAAATCGTTTGACGCGGAAAAATTCACTGGCTCCGCATTGCCTCTCCCTCCTCCTCTTTCGGAAACCGACTCTCGGTTAATTTGACGCGCGCACATCGGCGGCGATTCGCGAACGCCCCTGACGGCACATTTGGCCCCGAGCAGCGGCATCCCATCGTAACGGTATCCCATCTCGCGCACATCCCCCCTCCCCTCCCATCGCCGCCTTTCTTGGACGAGCCGAGGAGGAGAGTGGCGGTGGCGGCCGCCCTGGGCAAGATGCTATTGCCGCCGGCAATAACCGGTAACGTATTACCACTTCTGCTCGGTTGAGCGCATTTAGATCGCCTATTTGGCAACGCGGCCGAATAACTTTGCCTCGCAACGAATGTGCAGGCATCGACGAATCAAGCGCGAATATCCGCGCCAACGGCGGCGAGTTACGAGGGGAGGGGAGGGGAGAGGCGGCACACACCGCGCGGTGGTGGACCGGCTTGACCAGGCCTGCGCGATAAAACTCGGCCCGTTCGCGCGTGAATTATTCCCCGGCCGCGGAGCCTGCGACCCGCGACCGCCGACCGCAATTACGAATTACACGTGCGCGGTTTGTTTCCATGGTCGGGGACGGTATTCGGCCGAGAATGTTTTGGGTCGATCGAGAGCGAGAGCGGTTTCCTTTCTTCTGGGCCCCCTCCGCATGCCCGCCAATTATCCACCTCGATAACTTCCCCTCGGAATAATAATCCCCGGAAATACCCGACCACCGCGGCTACCAAACTTTCCTCTCCTTCGTACGGATAAGCGGTAAATAAATCAAACTCTCCATCCGAAATATATATATATATATATTCCTGTAACTCTCTAATTCCTCCTCTTCTTTCGTCCGAGGAGCAAAGTTTCTTATCCTTCTCCCTCCCCTGCAAACGTATCTCCCGAAACTTAAATAAATCCGCCACGCGTTTGATGAAAGCAGTGCGATGGTTGGTTCCAGGGGAAGAAGGAAAAGGAATCGTTCGATTTCCTATCTATATATATATATATATAGGATCTAATACGGCCAGCGATATGGCGGACGGCGATAAGCGAACAGCGAAATTTCCTCCTAGGTTCGACCAGCTTCGTCCAATCGCATTATATTCCCATTTTCCGCGTAACGCGGTGGGCGGCTGTGGTCGAGTCCCCCCTCTCGAGGGACGGAAAAATCCCATTTCAATATTTCACGGCTTACGCCCTATCGCTCGTCGCCGTGGCGCGGCGTGTCGTTAATACAGGGGAGGGAGACTACGATTCTCGTGGGGTTTCGTGGCGGCAGCGGAGCGACGTGTGGACGCCTTTGCCTATCCGTTGCCTATCCGTCGGATAATGGGGGAAGGGAGGGGAGAGGAAACCGCAGATGCAAGCGGACCGTAGGCCTACTACTACTGGATTACCAAACTGGTCGTGCCTCACCGCATGCCAAAAGTCCGTGTACCCGATATCGTTCGGCCCAATTACCCCGATGCCTCGCCCCATAATGGACCTATTACGAAGTTGCCTTGTCACCTCCGTAATGCGATTAATATTATTAACGGCCATCCGACCGATCTACCACCGTTCTACATTGCGTTCTCCATTTTCTTTTCTCTCTCTATCTCTTTTTACAATTAGTCTACTACTAGAACGTATAGGATTACCGATGGAAACAATAACAGCTTTATTATATGGTCATTCAACCATCCTTATTACCCTCCGTTTTACATTCTCCATTTTGTTTTCTCTCTCTATCTCTATCTCTCTTTTCAATTGGTCCACTAGATCTAACGTAAAGGATTATCGATGGAAACAATAACAGCTTTATTATTATCTCTTTTCAATTAGTCTACTAGATCTAACGTAAACGAAGGATTATCGATGGAAACAATAACAGTTTTATTATTATACTCGAGAGTCGCAGAAAGTCAATCTCGTTATTCGCCGCGCTTATGCGAGAGCGGACAGATCGTGTTTCGAAGGCGAGGTGTTGCGAGGAAATTAGAACGTCTTCGGAGCGGAAATATAGAAAGAGAGAGGACAAAGTGCGAGAATTTAACACGACGAGCTTTGTTACAACGAAATAATCGTAGAAACGTAAGTACGTAAGTATTAACAGGAGGACGGTATTCCCTCCCAATGCGCGAACTCGAATTATCCGTGTTCGAGGTATTCGACGTATTCGTGGCATCCCCACATATATCGAGGGGGAACCGTCGCAGGACCGTCGTTCCAAACCCGAGAGATCTGCGTAACTCGTGATAAAGGGAACCGCCGATTTTTCACGCGCCGGCTGCTCGAGATGTCATCGCCCCCTCCTCCCCTCCGCTTCTGTATTCCGGCCAACGGTGGCCAATGACTCGAAACTTGCCCGATACTCGCCTGAAAGGGACAAAGGGGCAAAAATCGGGGGGAGGAGACAAGAAGAAGGTGGGTTGGGACGCGGCACGTACGCGGTACGTGGATCGGATACGTTAGCCGCGTACGATCGAAGAATCGCGTTCCACGCGCATGGGAAGGGGGATGAGGAATAGGCAGGGTTGTAAGGGGCACGTTACGGAACGTTACTCGAACTCGTGTTCGATTCCGGACTGGAAACGGCCGATGTAAAATCTCGTCGACGCCGATATCTCTTCATCCCCTGTTTCTCCCCTACAATTGCAATCTAAGAATCTGAGAAGTACCATACGCTGGGGGAGTCGAGAAAAGTAGCAATATCGTCGTTTCGAAACAGTGAGTTGTTTCGAAAGAACTCGTCGTCCTCTCAGTTAGAAACCCTCGACTCGCGTCAACCGAGCGCGCTTATATCTCGCTCGGTGGAGGACACGCAACGAATGACGCATCGCGAATATTCGAAGCTCGGCATTATCCAGACACGACAGCCTCATTTGCGCCGAGTGGCTCCGAGTGTTGCGCCACTCGATCTTGGGGATCGGTATGCGTGGACGCTAATGGGGCGAAGGATCTCACGGTCCCTGACACGTACTCATTGGTGGAAGTAGGGAGAGGGACAGAGAAAGAGGGAAGGGAGGACGTTAAAGGGATAAATAGACGCAGTTTCCATCCCCTCCGCGTCGATGTCAGTTATACGGATGGACACGTGGCAAATGCGATGGAAAGGGAAACATTTACATAATTGTTAATTACGCTTGAAATTTCGAGGGAGGGCGTGATGATTTCGATTCGAATTTCACCGGCAGATTTACTTTTTTTCCTCCCCCCTCTCCAATTTACCGCGTGACGTTTACAACTGTCCGTCGAGTTCAGCCCAACAACTCTCTCTCTCTCTCTCTCTCTCTCTCCGTCGGATAATTCTCTCGTTGCGTGCGAATTTTCCCGATAGAATCATAGAATCTCTCTCTCTCTCTTTTCTTCATCGTTCGATACGATAGAAAACGCGGGGAACGATCTCGAAAACATTTTCCTCGCCAACTCTTTCGTCACCGACCACGAGAGAATATTTCTCGGCGTAACGAATTTCGTGGAAATTCGATGGGCGGCCGTGTATACGGTTCGATTGCTCCATCGATCCATCGAGTTCGGATTCCGCTACACTCGGCCCCCTCGAATCGTCGCGTCCAATTCGCGAATTCCAAACGTTCGTTTAAATTAAGCTCGAAGAAGGAGAGGCTCCCGTTCGCGTTATTATTGTCTCACGGCGATGGAATGCACGATCCGTCACGGTCTACTTTTCCGCGTCCGCGTCGTGGAACGCGATGCGCACACGCGATACTCGGATGTTGCTCGCGTTGCACGTGGAGATACGGAAAGGAGAGCGAGCGCAACTGGTTAACGAGCGAGGCGAGGGTAAGGTGAGTCGGCGTAATCGAATAGTAGCGGATTGAAATGACATCCGCCGCTTACGGGTAACTCGACGAGGCCCGAGGCGTGCACGACGCGTAACGTGGCGGCTCGGCCGGACTATCTGGAGCGTGTATAGAGGACAGAGCGATAGACGTTACACGTGCGCCATTATCGGGCCACGTCGCGCCTAAGAAATGGCTGCGGCGGAAGGAGGGAGGTATCGAATTTTCTAAGCGCGTTTCTCCACCAGAAACAGGATATCGTTCGTCTAACTTTATGACGAATCCCCCTCTCTCTCTCTCTCTCTCTCGCTAGGTCGATAGAATTTCAGTGAAATCCGAACGACGGTACCCTTCTCCCCGCCCGTTTCCCGAAATCCACGAGAATGAAACAATTTCAATTTTCCACGCTGCTCGTGTTCGCCCACGGAACTCGTGTTCCCAAAGCCAGCTCCAGATCGCCATCTATATTATCCGTGTTAATCGTACCGTGCAAAGCTACGAAGATTCTCCTCGACGAGGAGGGAGCAAGTCAATCGAAGAAAATCGTCTGCGTTCCTCGCCTATAAAATCCTGTTTTTGTTACGCGTTCCTTTATTTTTGTGGTGGCCCATTGGAACTCGTTGGACGACCGAGAGAAGTTGGAATATAGGGTGTGGTTATCGAATGCAGGAATGGATGGAATTTTTCACGAGCTGAAACGAGCGTCAGCTGCTGTTGTTGGTTTACATTCTTTTTTTTCTTTAGCGCGAAACGAGTATTTTATCCGCGTCATTGTTTCACGGGGGGAAACGTTAGAGAGCACGGAAGATATGACTTTTTACGACAGGGACGGAAAGGTGGAGACACAACGACAGATGGTGCTCAACAAGTCCATCCCCATCTCTTGTCACCGTTTCTCACCCCCTCCCCGTTCTCCTTGCACGTTCACCCCAGCCCTTACAAGTCCATCCTTTCCTTCGTCCCTCGTCCCTCGTTTCGCTTCGGGAATACGTAAGTAATAACACGCCGTGTTTGTTCAGTGGAATTTGTTACGTTTATTACGCAATATTTCTCGCTTTCCAAATAAATTGTTTAATTAGAGAGCGACCGCACACACGCGTAGGGGAGTGCTTGAACATTTCCCTCTTCCCTTTTTTTCCTTTCCTTTTCGCACGGCGAAACGAGGGAATAATTTTCCTTTCTCTCCTTCTTTTTACGGTATTATTCGTTTAAACTCCCTTCCTCGAGAAGAGCAGGAAGCCTGCTGTTAATTTGCCAGCGTTGTCTTAGAAATTTAATGAAACGAGAACTGGGGTCTGTTGACCGCGGCGCGTGGCTCAGAGGGGGAATTGTCTTCGAGAGGTTTTTCGTTCGAACCACCCCCCATTCTCCGCCTTCCTCCTCCAACTTTTGCGCCCGTCGTATTAGTAGTCGCTTTTGGCCCGGTACACCGGGAAGAATGGAGCTGTGTACAAGGCGAGAAGAAAGCCGGTTCTTCCTCCCCCATCCATTAACAGACGGTTTTCCTTTGGCGGACACATTTTGCATCCAACTTTGTTACGCTCGGCCGAACGACAAAGACATACACGAAGACAACCAGTCTTCTCGCGGATGGCCGAAACTTTGCCGCTCGTAGATAGGACAAAGGAAGGCAGGAGGAAGGGGTAGAGCTGGGGAGGGAGGAGGGAATGGTTTAATCGGCCACCTTCTCTCGCGAGAACCCAACCCAACCCTGCCCTATCACCCTTTGCTCCGGTTATCCGCCGTCGGCCGGCGAACAATACCTCCGCCTCGATGGAAACCGAGCCATCCCCTCTTCTTACTTTCGCCCCTTTCTCTTCCTCTTTCTCCGCGTGCACACGGCCTCGAATACTCGGATACTCGAGAGGAGGGAGACACACGGCGGTCGATGCGCGGCGGCGAACGCGCCAAGGCCCACAGTTTCCCCTTTCGAGTACCACTTGCCCGGTCGACGAGTTTTCGGAACGACGGACCGGCTGTTGTGAAGCCAGCAACGTGAAGCGGCCGACTGAGAACGGAGCGTAGAATTGCCTTGTAGAATTTTCCGATTACCGGCCGAAGAATCGCTTTTACAGTTATCGCGTGTTGGAGAAAGTGGTCGTGCAGGGAGGGATGGATGGATGGATGGATCCTCTCTCGTTATATAATTGGAAAACTTTTCGAACAAACGCGATCGGTTTTGGGGGGGGAGGAGGAGCAGTTTTTCTTTCCTTTCTTTCTTTCTTTCTTTCTTTCTTTTTTCGTATTTCGAAACGAAATTGCGGAACACGATCGGCCGCTGAAACCGAATCGCTAATCGACGGACGCAATATCGTCGAAATAGCGAACATTGGCGGATGTTCGTGGCGGCTGGATACAGGAAATAAATTTTCGCTCGTTCAATTAATTAAATTTCGCCGGGAAATTAATTAACCTTTTCGCCGGTAATGAAGCCGGTTTTGCTGGCCACAGGATACAGTCCTTTGATAACTCGATGAATTTTCGAAGGTATCGTGGATGGATTAGCCCTTCTCTTCAGCCGGATCTTTCCGACTCGTCGTTTAGAAAAAGTACATTACCCCACCTCGTTAAGATTTAATCTTTATTAACGACCTCGATATTTCGACGATTTTTCAACAGGATTTGACAAACCGTCGAAGGGCCGAAGCGCCCGCCTCCTCCTTCCGATCCGTGGAAATCGAAATCTCCTGGCCTCATCGATTTCCGCTTTTGCCCCGCATTGCTTAATAATCGGTCGTGCAAGAGTGGAAATATTTAATCCATGTGTTGTGTTCCCCGGCCGCACAAAGTCGTGGATCGATAAGTGGCGCGTAGCCTCCCTTTTATCGGTTCGAAATTCGAGGAAAAAAAGGGGGAAAGAAAAGAAAAGAGAAGGGAAGAGAAGAGAAGGGGAAAAAGGAGAGAAAGAAAAGGGGAGGGGAGGAAAAAAATCCATCCAGTCATAGGCGAAAATAGGTCTCCGCAAATAACCCCTTTGATTCGCACTTTATTGTTCGCGTCCCACTTCTTACCATTGTTCTTGGTCGGCCTCCTTCGCTATTCGGTTACTCGGCCGGCGGCCGACGAGGAATCGGATGAATCGCGGCGCCGCCGGCCTTTTCAATAATTCCCGCCGAATTAATAATAATAAACGAAACTGCTCGTGATCGAAAAGTAATGTGTTATATATATATATCCTCTAATTGGGCAAAATTTAGTTGGCTGTCAATTGGCCAGATTTTACCGTTCGTCCAATCTCACGTATCGCGTCGATCGGATCCGCCCGGGCTCCGTGCCAATAAATTATTACTTAATTATCGCCCAATTAACCGATATTATCCACGTTGATTCTCCCTAACAAATTCGTCGTTATTGTTGTTGTTCGACGATAGAGCGGTATCGCGCGTTTCAACGAGTCGATCGAATTATTAACTCGCCGAAAAGAAGACCTGTTGTTGCCCCGTTGTCGTTCCGTCATTTTCGAAACACGCGAAAGTTAATTGCATGATCCGCTCTTCCGTGGTTGATATATCGCGCGATCTCGAGGATCAGGAGTTTCGTTTTTTGAAAATTTTTTTCGTGTCATCGAGCCTCTTTGGAAATAGCGAAGACCACTATAAGACTCCCTGACGATAATACCACGTCGATATCTCGCCCCACGTGGATTTGAGATCTACGATTGAAGACAGGAGGAGGGGAAAGTAAAAAGATACGCGTACACGTATCTTTATATTTGGAGCGTCCATTTTTCGAAAAGGGGTTGAATCGAGTTTGGGATCGTCTCGATTCGGATGCGGCGGCGCTGTTGCGGCGCCGTGCCTCGTAGATTTCACCGCGCCGTGTTGAACCTACTCTCGATACCAGTTGTTAACAACATTCGGCCTGTAGTTACAACGGCGTCCGAGCGTGTACACAACAGGGGACGCCGAGGCCAGCCGACGAACGCACGGTCGTGTGCTCGTTCCGGGAACAGCGTGCTCGAATAATGGCGTTGAATTTTCCGCGCCGCTCCGCGGAGCCCGCGGCACGGATATCGGAAAAATCTCGGCAACGCGGTAACGCGCCAGTTTTCGATAGCGAACGAGTTACGTGGAACGAGCCGTTTCGCGACAACGCGTCGAAAATGCGCGTGTCGATCGATAATCACTATCGTTGATACCTGTTATCGACCAATTTTTATTTTTCCCTCCCTTCCCTCCATACCCCTTTCCCGTCCATACCAATTCGCCGATTAAAACGCGGATACCTATATAATGGCATCAATCGGGGAAGAGATATATATGGAGAGAGAGAGAGAGAGAGAGAGAGAGAGGGGGATTTCCCGAAAGCCTCGATCCGATCGTTCGCTCAAAGACGGGTATTTATCTGGAAGGCCGCGATCGAAATAATATTTACGAGGTTGTCCGCGTTATATCAAACGCGTTATAGAATTTTATTCAGAAATCACGGTTTTTCTATTGTTCGGTGAAATTCGCTTCGTCAAATTGTATTTCGACGCGCTTGGATTCCCCGTATTTCTCTCTGTCTCTTGTTTTTTTTTTTTTTTTTTTTTTTTTTTTNTCTCCTATCCCGACGCGACGGCATATCCGAATGTCGTTCCGTGTGTACGCGTCCCCCGCCTACCATTTTCCACGGATCACCACCCCCGTGATTCGTCGATCATCGAAAAATTGTTTCTAATTCGAGCAATTCGCGTTTCGTTACCCGCGTTCTGTCCGACGAAAATTCGTTAATTCCTCCGGAAGCGGAAACGATCCCCTCTCGAAACACGATCCCACGATTCGAGGGGTACCGATTCCTTCGAGCCGAATGGAATCCAAAACCGTTACCAATTTCCCGCGTTTACGATATTTCGCGCGGCCGATCCGAGCCCGAAAATCTGAGAAGAACGTGTGCGGAACGAAGAAGAGGTAACAGGTAGGATTTTACGGTCGTCAAGCCCGTCAGATCCATCGAGAAAGCCCGTTTCTCTTCTTCTTTTTCCTCCCTCCCACTATTATTTTCCCCCCCCTCTGATAGTTCGAGCGTAACCTAGATATTCCAACGCGTGCAAACACCTCCCTCCTCCCCGCATCAGAATTAATTTCCTTCGAATGAAATCGCGATGACGTTCAATTTCCAACGACGGAGAGATTCGTTCTTGACTCGTCTCGCGCCATCATATCGATATTATCGCCGTGAACCGGAAACAAAGTTGCGTGGCGTGTAAAAGTAGCGAGGGAGGGGAGGTGACTCGTGTCAATCTTTCCTTCCTCTAAGTGGAAACGCGTGTTCTTTCTTTCTTTTTTTTTTTTTTTTCTTCCCTGGCGGTTTTCCCTTTCGAGGAGAAAGGAGGAAGAAAGAAGGAATCGAAAGAAACGGATGATTCGTACGGGCGGCTACGTACAATTTTAATAACCAAGAGCGAGAGACAAAAGTGTGTATGTATGTATACGTGTGTGTCTCTGTGTGTACGTGTGTGTTTTTTTTTCCCTTCCCTTTCGTTAAGTTTTTTAATCTAAATCCGAGAACTGGCCGGGGAAAAAAGCTTTTTGTACCTCTAACAGTTTTTAAGCCAGTCGTTAGAGGCGTGAAACTCTCGAGGGCGGGTTTCATCTCGTGAACTCGAGCCGCCCGGTGGCCTCGGCAAAAACCTTCCTGTCCTTTAAACTTCGTCATCTCTCGCCACCGCCACCTACTTTCTCGTTCGAATCGAACGCTCGAACGGAGAAGAAAAACCGCTCGTTCATCTCTCTCTCTCTCTCTCTCTCTCTCTCTCTCTTCCCTTCTCTCTTCTTGCCTCCGAAACGAATGCTCGACAACGGTGAAAACGATATCGACGTGCGTTTCGAAATCGTGGAGTAGTGAGCGCGAAAGAAACGAGCGGATCCTTGATACGAATATATATATATGTATATACACACATATACGTCCTCGTGGCGTGTAACAACGCAGGTGTGCAACGCTTCTCGCTCCGCGGAGCGAGAAGTTGGCTTCGATTCGAGGGCGCCTTCGGGACTCGAGTGCGCATGCCCGTTGATCACTTCGCACGATAATTCGCAACGAGGCGCGTTATAACCGGGAGCTTGTCCGGGAGGATCGCGTGGCCGCCGGTCATCGTATCTCTACTCCTCTCCCCCCTCCCCCCGCGCCGACACGGCGATGTCCAGCTGCCACCATCGGTCGCCGGGTACAACGTGGCGCGCGCGGTGGGCCCGCATTAGCCCATTATCTTAATCTGCCCGCCGCGTGGGACAAATAACAGGGTATGCCTTGCCCCTGCACACGTCCGCACGCTCGCCGCACGTTTACATTACGGCCACCGGAAGGTGGTATTTTTTTCTCTCTCTCTCTCTCTCTATCTCTCTCTTTTCTTTCAACCCGAGAAACGTTTCTTTCTTTCTCTTTCTCCCTTTCTGCACTAGGATCGCTACGACTATCGTTATTACGTAATTGATCGTCGCGATCGAACGAGTGCCGATTACAAGGGAAACAGGGTTCGGGTGTGGACGCGATGCGATTCGAACGCGTTATTCTAGAAATCGCGAACTTCGCGTACGGTATCGCGGCGGAGACTCGCTCGAGTTACATCTCTCTTCTCAGTTTCATCCCCTGGGCGAGCGGACGGGGACGAGGAACGGAAGAAGGTGGACGAAGAAGGTCGTTTCGTTGGGCGGTTGTTCGAATGGTGTGCACGTGTGCAGCGTAATATACGTCGCCTCATGGACTCCGACCCTTCCCTTCCCCGTATATAATCGTCCGGCGGTGGCCATTTCGTGCGCGGAATTGTTTACTCGTGCTTCGTTCCGGGCCGCTCCCCCCTCCTCTGCCGATTTTCGATCGACTCCGGCCGTGGCGCTTTACGCGACGTGGAGAGGCGGTTAAGTAGCTGAGAGATTGGCGGCGGGCTGATTAGAGGTTCCGTCGTGATTGCGTTTTTTTTTCCCCCCTCTCTCCCTTTCTTCTTCTTTTTTTTCCCTCTCCCCTTCGCCTCGTCGACACCCGTTTAATATTAATCGTAGATCGATTCGACGCTCGTGTTTAACGTTAATTTGTCCCCGGGTTATTTATTAAAAGCTGAAAGGGGAACAACGGATACGCGTGGCGGAACGGATCGCGCATGAAGCGCGATGAAAATTTCACGGAGAAGAAGGGAAAGAAGGGAGGCGATATGAAATTATATCGCGTTTTTTGTTACGTACATTTCTGAACCAAGCGACGCGTTCTCTCTCTCTCTCTCTCTTTCTCTCTCGACAAACGCGATACATTGACGACACGTCCGTTTGGTTAATCGAAAATTCCGCGAGAATATATCCGCGGAGCAGATGGAGATATATATGCACACAATCGCGACTAAGCGTAGCATCACCGGCTGCACCAACTGCCACACTGTTGAAACAATACTCGTGACGAATATACGCTTCACGCAGCCCCTTGCGCGCAATTAATTATCCGCTATAGCGATTAATCGTGGCAATTGGAGCATTGAAACGAGAACGCCGAGAGCGGTTGTCGGGAGGGAGAAGGAACAACCCTGCTACGATCCTCTTGACTCGCCGCGAGAAGAAATCTTCGAATCCCTTCCTTTTAACACCTGTTGTCCTCTCCCCCTCCTCCATTATCCTTCGCCTCTTCCTCCCTTCACACATTCCCCCGCTCACCACGGTGAAACATACCCCCCTGCTTATTATTATCACTCTCACAGGATAACTCTCGATCGGCTCACGAGGATGGAAAGAGGATCCACGTGGCGGGATCCAAGAGTTGCACGCGTTCTCGAAAGGGGTGGCGATCGGTCACCCGTAGTCTTCGGGGTTTGCGGTTAATCCAGTCCGTTTGGCCGCGGTCGTGGTCGCGATCGTGGTCGGAATCGCACTCGCGGCCGGTCGTTGGCGAGGTAGGGGAGGAAGGCAAGCTCGCTCGAAAGCGCGCCGAGAGGAGAGGAGAGGAGAGGAGAGGAGAGGAAAGGAGAGAGAGAGAGAGAGAGGCGAAGAAGGACCAGGAAGCATATCGGAGGAGGCAAGAGGTGGAGGTGGAGGAGGAGGAGGAGGAGGAGGAGGAGGAGAAGAGCCGGAGAAGCGGGCAAGCGCAAGCGCCCGTCCGATCGATGCCCGTCTCCCGCTCGTATAAAGCTCTCGTCCTCGGGGGGCGCGCGACAGTTGGCGTTCCGCATTCGGAACATGCGCCGCGTCGCGAGTCCATCGTTTCCCGGAACAAACGTTTCGTTGGCGTATCGTCGCTCGAGGATAAACGGTCGGCCGGTTTCGAGACGCGACCGATCCGCTGCGCCTTGACCACTGCACCTTCGCTGCTGCTCTTCCTCCTCCTCCTCCTCCTCCTCCTCCTCCTCCACCTCCTTCTCCTCCTCTCGATTCGGCTCGGTCGCGCGCGGAGGAAGGAACGCGTGTGTTTCCCCTTTTCCACGCACGACGACGTTTCACTTTCTCTCTGTCTCTCTCTCTCTCTTTCTCTCGGGAGAGGTAGAGATCGGTCGCGAGAGAGAAAGATCGGTAGATTTTCCTTCCCTTCGACTCGACTCGACTCGAGGTTTTCGGCAAGTGTTGGAATTGGCGCAGTGTTGAAGCGCGAGTGGAAGGGGGTGGAAGGAATCGGTGAATGGAGTTTGTGCTTGATCGCCGGGGGAGTTAATAAAAGGAGAGTGCCGCGGTGGAAGAGGGAAGGGAGGTCCGCGCGCGGGACGACGGCGATCCCTCCGCGTGTTCGCGTTCCCCGGATGTCCAGGCTCCGTGGACCGTTTGACGTCACGGATCACGAGTCGGCGGTGGGCCGGTGGGAGAGGAAGGGCCGGTTGGAGGAAGGAACCGACCGCGAGGCTGGTGCTGGTGCTTGATCGCTGGCTCCCTTCTCGCGACGTGTCACCGACATTCGTCCCGGGCGAGACACATCCGGGCAGGCGTCAGAGCGGCGGTCGCTGGACCGTCCGGCGGACGTCTCGACCGCCGTACGGCGAGCCGGCGGAGCCAGGAGGTGGAGAAGGAGGGGCTGTGGAGGTGGAGGCGGAGGAGGAAGGCCCGCGGACGTGCAACAAGTTAAGAGGCCGCTACTACCGTCGACATCGCTGCCGTCGCCACCGTCCTCGCCACGATGTGACATGGATATCCTAGCCGTAGCCTGCGCCCTCGTCGCCACGGCCCTCTATTGCAACACCCTGCAAGCGGGTTTCGTCTACGATGATCGGTGAGCCGTGATATTATTCCGCGTTTTTCCCCCTTTCGTTTCTTTTTTTCCTTTTTTTTTTTTTTTTTTTTTTNTTTTTTTTTTTTTTTTTTTTTTTTTTCTATGGAATCAAACGAAGGATAAACAGCAGTTTTCGCGTTCGCCGCGCAATTGGATCGCGCTCGCAATCGGAGGTGTTTCTTCGCCGCGCGACGCGTAAATCAAAGGAGCTCGTGTTCAATTTCACGGAAATTGAAGAGCATCGGGCTGCGCTCGTATATTCATTTATATATATATGTATATATACCGAAGTTACGAAAGAGTGATTTCGAGTAGTAGGCGATTTGCACGGATTTCAAATTGATCATCGGTAATATCGCGCTGGTAGGCCGGTTAATGGGAACGATAATGATACGATATTTATCGGCGCAATAGACGGTAAATGTAGAGTGTAACTGCAAATAAGCTCAAATACGATGAATAAAGGACAAGTTGCAGCTGGATAAGCTGATTTACGAGCTACCGCGATTCGCGTTCCGATTTCATTTAATCCGATTCCATTCCGGTTTAGTTAATCAGATATTACTAATTACGCTAACGATGGCTAGCGTAATAAATAATCATCGACACCGGTCCACTACTTTACTTCCCTTTCTTCTTTTCTCTTCTCCTCTTCGTACCATCCATTTCCCAAAGATTTAAAGATTTTTTATCCAAACTGAAAATGAGAGGATGAAATAAATGTATAATTGGAAAATGGTAGGCGGGCATATTTTCGCGAATCGTGGGCCGAGCAGATAGGATTCCGCGGCTCTCTCGCACGACGGTCTATAATCCAAAGTTACTCCCGCGATAAGCGTCCTTAATCCGAAGCTCTCGAATTCTATGATACCGAATCCCTTAATTGAGTATCCGGTAATCTCCGGAACATCGTAGTTGCGGGTCGATCAGCTGCGAGGCTGGTGTGCTCACCGAACCGACCCCGATTACGTAGTACGTACTTCTGCCATCATCGATGGGAATCTGTTGCATCGTTATCGCGCGGCCGCCCCTTTCGTGAACGTTGCGCGCTCAGGGTGCAGCCGATAACCCCCTCCCCCCACCTCTATCGACGGTGTGCGCGCCGATAACGCGCCGATTTATTCGCCCTCCCTCCGCACTTTCCACGATAACCCCTCGACAGCGTAAGAAGTAGTAGTCTTTCGTAGTTCTTCTTTTATTCTCTCTCTCTCTCTCTCTCTCTCTCTCTTTTTCTCTCGACGAGAAAGAAGGAGAGCCGCTCGTATATTCGACCGCAACGACCGGTTTACGTTTGTATTTTCGTGTTGCGACATATAAATAAATAGAAATAGGCGTATAATCGCGTTCTCGTCAAACCGCGGTATTTCTCGCGATGTATCGATCCTTGATCATAAATAATTGAACCCGGTGTAATGGAATAACGCGACTACGGGGTAATCGTATGAATCAGTTTATTCCGGGGGGGGTCGCGTTAGAAATCAACCGTGCACAGCTCTGTTCTAATGGAATTGCGTATACCACCACCGGTTGGTCCGCCGATCAAACGTTTAATCGTCGAATAAATTTCCACTCGATCAGCCTACGTGTGGGAGCAAAGGCAGCCTTCTCTCCCTTCCCCCCCACTCTCTCGTTTCCCTTCCAATTGTCGTTCGTGCTCGAAGCCACGAAGCGATCTCCCCTCCTCTCTCTCTCTCTCTCTCTCACCACCTTAGAACCCCGGCTAATAACGAAAAAACGAGCGCGCGAGCAATTAAGCCGAGATAATTTTTCGCCCGTATCCTCGCTCATTACCGACCACTTTCTTTCCAATGCCGAAGCTGAACCCGAACTCTTCCTTTTTTCGCGCGATCCATCTCTCACCCTTTCCTTCTCCCAATCGCAAAAGAATCCAGAAAGCCGACCACCTCTGCTCGGGGAGAAAGGAATTCTTGCTCGAATCGAGGTTGGATCAGCAAAGTTGATGACGCGTACGTATGGATGAACGTAACGTATGGATAAAACATATTTCCAACGATTTTTCGCTCTCGAGTGTCGAGGGAGGGGGTGGCGACTTCGATACCGCGGATACAAACGCATCGGTATACGTGCCCCTTCCCGTCGGCTGGATGGTAAAAAATGAAGAAAAGTTTGCGTGATAAATAGGAGATACGAGATCCGAAGATCCTCCGGTCTGGTTTAGTCCAAGCTGCAATGGTTTTACTCTCCTCCTCCCAAATTCACCCCTCCGCCGCCCTCGGTCTCGAGAGTTTATTCCGGCCGCGTTGCGCCATGCTAAAACTCATGGGATAATAAAAGCGTCGTATTTTACCGCGTCGCGCCGACCACAATGCCTCGGCGAAGAATACGGACTACTGCGGGCTGTATTTATTTTGCTGCCTAGCGGTTTTTTCTTCTCCTCGCTCCAAGTCCAAGGGACAACCGTACAACCGCGGCAAAAAGAATGGAAGGAAGGAAGGAAGGAAAGAAAAGGAAAGGAAAGGAAAAGGAAACGAAATTCAGAGAAATTCAGAAAAAAAGTTTCGGTTACGTTCCTTGTCCCCTCGTGTCTCTGGTCGACCTAATCCCGTGAACCGACGCGTTTCCGGATAGTCCACGAGCGTCGGAATAAGAAAAGTCGGCGGCACGAGACTTTTACGGTGGCGGCCGTTGAATAATACGGCGGCGCCAAGATTCCCAGGTCCCATGAAATGTAAAGCACACCGCATTATCTCGTTTCAACCTCGCGCCATAGAAAGAGAAAGATAGAGAGAGATAGTTTTTTTCAGCGTACGCGTCTTTCCACCGAGCCGTGTAAATAATTGACGCGGCGTCGAGGGGATCTTTGGGGAGAGGGGGGCGAAATGCAAAGTGGAAATGCGTGCCTCTCCCCGTCCTCCTCGTTGTAATCTCGCCGGTATAAATAATCGAAATCGATTACCGAACCGGTTGTTTTCCAAGCGTTTTTTTTTTTTTGTTCCCGTTCCGGGGTGGTTGGTAATAGGGGGAGGGGGAAAAAAATCTGCACGCGCGGGGGCAGGGATCGAGTGGATAGGAATACACACGCGTTACGCGAGCTGTTCAAACACCGTTTCGCGCACACGGCGGATGGAAATAACACGCGTAAACGCGTAGGTCCGCGCGCGCGCGCGCGTCCGTGTTTATGTTTTCGTTAAATAATGGAATTAAGCCCTCTTTTAAAGCTCTTTTTTTTTTTTCCTTTTTCATTTTTTTTTTTTTTTTTCTCGCGCAGTCTGTTATTTCACGGTACATTCGTTTCACACACGCCAGTTTCCCGTTTGGCGGTGGTGGAGACCCGGGCTCGGCTTCGACGCGTCCCACCAACTATATACATACACAACCGCGTTGTCGACATTAAGGGAAAAATTTCGTTCGTTTTTTATCAATCGGGCGGAATAGTTTCGCCGTTTTCGAACATCCGTAACGTCCGTTAACGTCCGTCCCTTGCCATTTCGCGAAAATGACGACCTCTCTCCCTCTCTCTCTCTCTCCCTCTCTCTCTATCCATCCTATATAATTCCTAATAATCAATTACGCGATATCAGGAATTATACGCTATAGGCCGCTATACTACGGTTCTTTCGAGAGAGGAGGGCCGTTACTTCGCTACGTGCCCTCCGTTCAAGCTCCCCTCCTCCCGCCCCTCTCCCTCCAACGTTGCGGGCCGGCCATCCGGGAGCATCGAAAAAATTGCATCGTCTGGCGCGGTTGCGGCGCGCGTGGAACGGCGCTGCAATGGAACGGGGATTTCCACTCAAATTAACCCCCGCGCGCGCAGCTCGGGATCGAATCCGGGGGTCTGGAAGCGCGGGGAAAAACGCGGGGGGAGGGAGAAGGGGAGAGAGAGAAAAAAATGGGGAGGAGGAGAGGGGGGATGGCGTGATAGATCTTGGAATCGCATGCAAATCTGCTCGTTGTTCCGCTCGCGTTGTCAGCTGCGACTGACAATGCGGGATGAGCGCGCGCGCGAGCGCGGGAGCGCTCTCAGGATCAGCTCGGCGGAAAGAGGAGTAGGCGGCGTGCAGTTGAGTGACGGGAGAGAATTCGAAAAGCCGGCTCGATGTCCTGGTATTTTAATAACCTCGCTTTTTCGAGGTCGGCTCGGATTTAATTTCGCGCCACCGATTTTTTTCTTCCTTTCTCTCTCTCTCTCTCTCTCTCTCGATACGCGGCCTTAAATCACCCGAACCGCGTGTTTTAGAGAGAATCGTGTTCTTACAACTGCGAGGCAAGAAGAGAGAGAGAGAGAGAGAGGATTCGATCGATCGACGCTTTTTCTCTCGTTGACAAATTCGTGACTATTCGTCACGCGGCTATTGTTTTTTTAGCGTGCCGCTATTAAGAGAAATCAATCGGCTTTTATCGCTCATTCTCGTCGCCCGTACGCCCGCCCGATATAACATCTTTCATTCGGCAATCGTTTCGAACTCTGTCTCTCTGCGCGACCACCACCTGGTGCACACCCTTTGTCATGTTAATTCTTCGACTCGTAATCGGTCCATGCGTCATGGACACGATCGTCCACGGGATTGGAAGCAATTCGTGGGCGAAACAAAAGAGCTGTTTCGTTTGTTCCGTTCCTGAAATTCTTCCGACCCCGTCCCTGAAATATCGGTTTTGTTTATTCGCGCCGTGTACCGCGAGCGAGCTTACGTATTCGCGACGAGAATTCGCGTGTAGGAACGAACAACGGAGACGCGTCCCTGTCACGTTGCCGTGACAGAGGGTCGAAGCTCGATCCCGTTTATCCAACCAACGTTTATCCTGCGCGAGAGAACGGCCGCCGGATCGCGGCGGAAAGAGTGTAGGACGAGCGAGGGAGATTATTTATCGTCGCTCCCTTGGCCTTGATACGAGGTTCTCGATCAAATACTACGCGTCGAGCAATCGAAATCCGCGATATATTTATATATATATATATAAAGGGGCGGCCTGTTTCGAGGTCGAATTGGAAGTGGCGAGTCGGACGAGAAGAAAGTACCCTTTGAAACGAAAGTTTCCAAGGCTGTGGAAACTTTAGGATGGATGTATTTATCAAAGTTAACGGAGATTAGAAAAGAAGAGGAGGAGGGAGGGGTAAAAGGAATTCGTATCGATACGGTTTGTTCGGATCCCTGTGAAGTCGCGAAAAATGGCGCTGAAAATACCCTCTCCCTCTCCCTCTCTTTCTCCTCGCCTTGTTCGTCGTTGGCCGGCAAAGACGATGAATACGACGGGGTCCAGGTGGATGCTCGAAAAGAGCGAGCCGCGCAAGAAGCTCAACCCCTTCTTTGTATTTCGCCCTTTCAGATCGCGCCACGCACCGTGGCGCATTCATCGGCCAAGCCAATATCGCTAAGAGATTTCTATTCCAACGGGCGGATTCCTTTCGGGACAAACGATGATCCGTATGAAACGTATCCGTATCGGGGATTGAATGCGAGCCTCGACTTCTCGCTCTTTCCGCGCCACTGCCTCCCCCGCTCGAGTTATCCCCGCCTCGAATAACCGACGCGTGCAACATTTTAATCGAACGACCGTCGAGGGACGAGCAAGCGCTCTTTGTTTCCTTCTCTCTCTCTCTCTCTCTCTCTCTGTCTTTCTGTCTCTCTTTCTCGTACTCCGCGCGCGAAATCAGCGTGACTGGCACGGTTAATTTGTGCGCCATCACCGTGTAAGGCTGCGTGCCACGCGAAAGATGTAGGGAGGGGGGAGAAGCACGATTTCCACGATTTAAATTTTGATTGTGGACCGATCCACGGATTAATATCTTCTCTCGGCCGAGAGGTCTGCAAATGTTCATTTTTTTTTTCCAGCCACTCGCTTAATAATGCATATTTTAAGAGGGGAAAAAAAAGGGGGATATGAATAAAAAATATCGCTGTACCGCTTTTAAAATTTTCAGAAAATGCACTCAAGTATTGTATAAATTTATTAATCGAATAGATGTGTGTAAAAGGGTTTCGTCTTAATGTTTAACGTTGTACGTAGTAGTAACCTATTACGCCTTTTTCCTCTCTCTCTCTCTCTCTCTGACGTGTAATAATTAATTAAACGCGGAGAGGAAAAAACGATGGAAAGTATCGAATTTTCTTCGCTCGACGAGTAGTAAAAAAAAATCGAATTTATTTTTTCTTCTTTTTCCTTTTTTTTTTTTTTTTTATTTTCGAAAAATTTTGCTCGCATGAAACGATGATATAATCGAATCGATCGACCGATGCCAGCTGGTATCTCTCTTCTCTCTCGTTTCTGTTTTTTTCCTCCACCTCGACTATTTCTCTCGTTCTATCGCCCCGTGAAATCGGCAGCCGGCCGAATTGGAACGAATCGACGAGAGACACGCACCCCGCCATTTTTATGCTCGTTTTCTGCCTCGGCCGACCAGCCACCGCGAAAACAGTATCAGCTCGGAGCAATTTTTGGACAGGCCGCGGCCGGTAATGAATGCACTCGTGCGATTTATTAATCTATAAATCCGGCCCGATCGGTCAAAAGCCTACTGCGGCCAGGGGGGGGGGAGGAAATCGCATTTTCCCCCTTTCGTTTTATCGTTCCACCGTCGAAAAGTTCGCTTTTATCATCGCGGAGCGGAGAGGGGGAGGGGAAAGTAATCTTGGCCAAAAATAAATTAACACCGAATGTACGAATGATGAATCGTGCATCAAACGCATTTTAATTAACATTTTCGCGCTTCCTTTATTTCCTTTCCTTCCTTTAAAATTCTCCCCCCCGATGGATCTATTAAAAGCTCAAAAATCGAGTCGAAAATATTTTCCTACTTTTCGACTCGTATCGTCGAGCAATTTTTTTTCCGGGAGAAAGAGTATTTTCTTCTTTTTTGCAATTTTTGCAATTCAAGGGAATATCATAGAAATTTAAATAGAATTTCTGGCGAGGAGAGAATTTAACGAGGGGGACGTGGAATTTGGTGTATCCAGAAAAGAAATTCGCAAGAGTCGCGGGACAATAAGATAGGAACGGGAGTTGTAAATAGAAGAGGGAATTTCGCGAATTAAAAGAAAATAGGAGGAAGAATAATATTTGCACGGGACGAGCTAGATCTCCTAGGAAAGGGAAAAAAAGGAAAGGAAAAAAAAATACAGGCGAGAAACGTGTTCAGATAGGATGGTATATTAAAAAGATTTGTAGTTTAGCGAATGGTCGATGGCCTCTATCGGCTACTACCTCTACGTGTCGTGCTTCCTATCCATACCAAAGTTATCGTTCCCAAAGAATTTACAAGCTTCGTGAACAAAGGTCGATCCGAAATTCTAGATGTCGTCTTCTCCCCCTTTTCCCTTCCTTCTTTCCTCCTCCCTTCCTTTCGCGAGATAAAGAATTTCTTTCCTCCCCGTTCGAGGAGATGCAAAATTATTCCCAGCAATAATAGTTGGAAAGGATTTTTCCGTTTTGCCTACCGCGAATTCTTTCTTATCATCGCGCGGCAGCGAGTTCCCTTCTCAACGTTTCGTTCTTCTCTCGCCCTTTTCTCGCCGTTGATCCTCCACTCTTCCTCTTATCCCTCTACCTCTCTCTCTCGACAATTGTTTCCAGTGATTCCCCTGGAAAACTGGAGTACGTCGAGTTACAGTTTCGGGACAAGGACGGTGGTAATAGTTGGAACACCTATATAGGTGTGCGTCTGTGTGTGAAAGAGAAGCTGGAGGAGGGAGAAGGAAGTCAAGCGAAATAGCAAATCCTCGAGCAAACGGTAAAGTCTTTGCGAATCGAGCGTGCTTAGCACTGGATTATCTTCGCCGGATATATATATATATATATATAGAGCTTGACGTCGAGGTTGGCCGGATGTTCGATACCTGAAAATCGTACGCGACGCAACCCTCGTTGCCTCGACAGAATCGAGACGTGGATGCAAACCTTCGATTTCGTGGAGGAGGATTCGCGGTTGCGAATCGAGACACGCGCGCGCGTCAACTCTTGCGACTCTATCGAAGGGAGGGGAAGGTTTGGAAAGTTTACCTCCTCCTCCTCCTCCTGGATCGAGGAAACGTTCGCCCCGAATTTTCGACACGGAGTTGAAACGGTGCGGATCCTGTTCCCGGATGTTAGACGGGAAAAAGTCTATTTGGCCGGCTCGATTTATCCAGAGAAGGAGGAGGAGGAGGAGGGGGATACTTTTCTTTACTCTCATAAGCGAACTTTTGTTTCCGGGAGGGGAGAGACTGTAGGGGGGAAGAAAAATGGCTAGGCTCGAAGTCGAACGGAAACTCGTTTGTTAGGAGGAACTACTTGGCGGGTAAGCTGCCTAATCTGTTGATAGATTACCTTACCGTGGAGCTTAATACTATCAAACAGGGCTGATATTTATAGTTTGGGAAAACCACTCGGTTGAGTGGATAACATTTTGTTCCCACTCGCCTATGAACTCGTTACGCTTCCACCACTACTTCAATCTTCCGTGGTTGAAAGAAAAAAAGATTCCTTACCCTTAGTCCCTTGGAAGAGAACTCATCCAAATTGGATTGAATAATTCGCCAATATACCCCCTCCTTATACTTTTCAACTCCGTAAATATCCGCGATATTAAACGCGGGGGATTCTGATTTTCGGGGGAAAAACGCGAAACGAAACGAAACGAAACGGAACGGAACGAAACCCGACACAAGGGTATTCGCCGAGCGAAATCCACGGAGCTTTACCGATTTTGTTTCGATCGAGCAAAAAAAAAAAGAAAAAAAACGCTGTTCCAGATCGGAAAAACAGGGCTGGGGTCGCGTGAAACTTTAAATCGCGGGCGTGCGTCGAATTGATCGTCGAGGTTCGGGTAACCGATGGTTGACAGAGGGAATTGGAATCGGGCCTCTACGAATAACGGAACGTAAAAATTGGTGCTCCGTCGGTGTTTATAAAACCTTTCGACCGATTAATAAAAACCTTCGCGCCACTTCGGAATTCGTCTTCGTCTCGTAAGGAATGGGATCGGATGGAAAAGTGGCATCCACCCGGGTGAAGTATTTCGAATATACGTAATTTGGTCGAGGCGTTACGATTTCTTCTTTCCGACAAGGCTGAAATCGCGTTCCCCTCTTACGAGACAATTTCGGCGGATGTGAAATCGATGCTCAACCCTTGTTCGAACCGTGTCGCGAGGAGGAAGGTCGCTGGTGGTAATAATCCGAGGAAAACGAGGGTCTCGTCGGGTTGTTCTCGAGGATATCGAGATACTACTTTCATTGTGGACGGATCCCTCCAACGTTCTCTCCTTTGTTTCGAGGCGCACCCTGAGACATCAAAACTGGTGGAGAACCTCTCCTCCGGCTGAGGAGAGACGATTCTCCGTTTCTCCATGCGAAAAGATAAGAAACGAGTTCCTATCCCGATAATTTGAATCGATGATAACTGTTTGAAAAGTTTTTCGCGATGATAAATATATTCTGACGCGCGGTTGCGCGCAAGTGTGTGCGTTTGGTAAACGAACGAAATCGGTGATGAATCAACTTCAACGAGCGAAAGGTAATCGATCGGAGTCGTGCATTGATAAACTTTAATATTTACGTATTAATGATAAATTTTATGCCCCCCCCCCCTTTTATTTTACACAGGGCACGAAGAGCGGCGTTTTTCGTGCGTTGTTACAATTAACGAAGCGGAGGGGGGCGATCACCGATTCTCGAATAAGAGGGGAGGGGGAGAGGAGAAGAAGAAGGGAATTAAATTGAAAACGCGTGGCGAGAAAGCGGCAACGAGTGCAGACGACGAGTGCGCGTTCCGTCGTAGGCAGGGAACGTCGTGGGGCACGACTGCAGGCAAATTACACGGAATTAACACAGAGGATTGTTTGTAATAAAGATTAATAGCCGGCTTTGTAACGACTACTACTACTACTGCCACCCGTTTGATACCCGCCCGCTCGCAGTTCTCATCCCTTATTTTCCCTCCCCCGCACTCTTTCTCCCACTCCTTTCGCGCGGCGACGAATGTTGTTTGTGTAATCAACGGAACGAACAGAAGCATCTCTCTGCCGCCACTGGGAGGTACCCTACCGCTTCTGTACCGTGTAATTTGTAATTCTGCACGCTGCATTATTTTCCGCTCTACCGCTTCCCACCCTCTCTCCTACTGTCAACCCCTTCTCTACCTCCGTCTCTTTCTTCCATTCTCTCTCATTCTCTCTCTCTCTGTCTCTCGCGTCCCGTCACGAGCCCACCCTTCCCTTCCCTTCCCTCTCCTTCGTCCCTCGTATCACCTCGTTCGTTCTCCCGCGCAAATTATAGCTCGATTCGCGTTTCGGATCGGGATCCGCTCGTATCCCAACAAATCGTGGAAATCGAATCGGCTAAGCTCGATGGGCCGATTCGACGCGTGTCCAAACTCTCGTAATACCTCGTTTATTACCCCCGGTATCCGGGGATTTGTACGAATTTCGAACGGAGAAAGAGAAGATCGTTTCTCGAAAAATTGTTTCGCGCGAGGGAAATCGGATCCTTCTTCCACTTCTCGGTTATTCGAATCGTGGTGTAATTTTTTTTTTTTTTTTTTTTTCAGAGCGGAAATATCTCGGTTCGCGATCTGGTAGGGCGCAATTGGTAGGGCGTTCGTCCTAAAAAGGTCGAATCCCGCCGCCTGTCTTATCCGATCAATTCTTTATCACCGGCGGTGTTTCGAGCGACGCCGCCCGATATTCCCTCGCCTTCGGTTGCTCGCGATTTTATTTATTCACGCTCGTATGTCGTCCGACTCGATCGAATCGCGTGGAATGGCCTTCTCCCTCCCTCTCTCTCTCTCTCCACCCTTGGTAACCACGCGTTTCGCAATCCTCCCCTCGCCCATTTCGAATTCTCCACGTGCGCTCGCGTGTACCCCCCCATACATACATACATTTAAATTGTCGCGTCTCGCAAAAACTCGTCGTCGTCGCCCGTCGTCTTCGTCTTCCCTCGATATTAATAATGTAATCGGGTGGGAAGATCGGGAAGGGAATTGGAAACGGTGTCACGTCGTGAGGGTAAAGGGTACGAACGACGGCGTCCTGCTCGTTGTCGTCGTCGTCGTCGTCGTCGTGATCGTGGTCCACGTCGTCGCAGTTCCCTTTCGCCCACGAAGAGGCGAAGGCGAAGAGATAATTAAACCACGAAGCTCCGGTGTCTCGGTTGCCTCTCTCGGTGCCACTGTCTCGGTTACCTGGCCTCGGTTATCGTGCCTGGAATGAGAATCTTAAATGGGGGAGGGAGGAGGACGACGTTAATAATAACGTCAAAATCCATCTGTTGGCCGGGCGCTACGTATACACAGCGGCGTAAATAATCGATCGACATTGGTCAGGATGTAATTTAATTACCAATTTAATTACCTTTCCCACAATGGGCCGCGCGGATCAGTTGTGACGACTTCTCGGGGATATTACTATCTATTCCTGTCACGAGGGGAGGAAGGATAGATCGCGAAATGATTTCACGACGGGGAAAAGTTGGTTATTATAATTTTTATAAATATACGTTAATAGATAATAAATTTGGCTTATTTTATATATCATTTATATTTATAAATTTTATTTATAAAAAAATTTATTTAAAATTAATTATATCAATATTTGATTGTAAAGTTTATTTTGAAAACACTATTATTGAGATATTTAGGGGAAAATTTATAGTATTAATATTGAATTTATATAATATAAAAATTTCAAATATTAATAATAAATATATTTATGATTATAATGATTTATTTAATTTTTTTTATTTAATTTATTTTATTGTTTTTTAAAATTTATATTTAAATTAAGCTTATATCGGAGCATAATATTGAAAATATTAATCAAAATTCTTTAGATTTTTTAAATATTTAAAATTTAGTTAGAATATATTTTATTATTCAAATAATTTATTAACAATAAATCGCTAAATATTAGCTTCAACTAAATTTTAAAAGTAATTATTTAAAAAATTATAATTTGATAAATGAATTAAATATATTTATTATATATATATAACAGCGAGAAAGAATGTATTTAATCAAGGAAATAAACGAAAACAAATTACCACCTTTCGATCTACCACACGATCCTACACTTCCGTTTCGATCGCGGTGAAACGGAAGAGACGATGGAAGTATGATTTCGCGTAAATTCCCGGCAAAGGTAGCGCGGTGAACGGAGAGGGGAGGAGAGGAAAGTTGGTGGATGTCGACTCGCGAAAGCCGGGTAATTGGGCTTGGACGAGCGGGGCGCGCGATTATCAAGTGGATGGACGTTAAGCATCGGACTATATAAAATTACGCGTTAGCTCGGGGAGCGGCCGCGGTAATTTCGAGAAAACGATGCCATTATCATTAATGTTTTACCACGATCACCGTTGTTCACCGCAAAGTGCTCGTTCCTGTAATAATTATTATCATCCCATTTGCGACATTACGGCCACGACGATGCGGAAACCGGCACCCTCCTCGTCGCTCTCTCTCGTCCATCCCCCCCCTCTCCTCTCTCCCCTCTCCCTATCGCCGAAAAACCGAACCGCCGCGCAATTTCTCCTCCCCCACGCTCCTTTCTTCCCCCCTCCCCCTCCCCTATTTACGAGCCGCTTATGGAAATTAACAATCGCGAAATTCCCCGGTTGGCCTGGACGAGCGAGCCGACGAATTGAATCGCGGCCGATGCGCGTGCATCCCCCCTCTCCATAAAAACGCTTATGTCGGTCGACGGAGCGCGAAAAATGGACGGCCAGGCCGTAAACCATCGAGTATTTGAAACGCGCGGGATCGAACGGGCATTACGACGATCGTGCCGTTATTATCCCTCCCTCCCCTCCCCTGATGATTATTATTATTGTTATTGTTATTATTGTTATTATTATTATTGTTATCGTTGTTATTATTATTAGCGCGATTATTATTAATAAGTTGGGAGCCCGTAATAAGGCTAACTGGATATATATTTATATATATATTTATATATATATATATATATATATATATATATGTATGGGAGCGAAGTATAAAATTATATAGAATAGTTTGGCAAACACGGTACACTGGAAGCGGCGTCATTATCATTTTAGCGTAATTACCATTTGGTAATTAGCGGCCGTATTCATCACGGAACACCACGATGTTTATACCGTCACACGTACTGCGCTAGTTAGCCTCGTCACGTGTGCGCTCACGTCCCGACCTTTCCATCCCCGATACCCGACCTCTATTTCCATCCGAGACCTGAAAACCGTCCGCTTCGCCTCGCTTCCAGACGCCGTACTACTCGTTCGTGTCGGTCGCTATCCGAAGTAGAGGAATCGCTCGATCCTCGACGGAACACGCGTCGAATTCTTCCTTCTTCTTCTTCCTTTTGAATATACGCTACCCTCGAAGGAAGGAAAGTTTGATAATAATTCGTAATATCGGACGTTCGTCTTTATTACGTTACGAGTTCCCCTCCCGGATGGCATCCTCCCAGGAGACGCGAGATGTATTTCGAGGAGGGATATCGATCGGAATATTGGATAGAAAAGGGAACGACATCCGATTCCTCTTCTCGAAACATCGGGACGCAGATTGGAGAATTGGTTGCTCGATTCTGGCCAAACACGCTCGTTTCGAAATTACGTCACGGGAGTGAAATACCGCCAGTGGAAGGTGGGCTTTCGCGGATTCGAGGCGGTAGACGGCGGTCGGAACGCGCGCGCCAACTGACAGACTGTGAGCCGCGACGTGAGAAGGATGTGGGCGGAGCGATTTATAGCGCCTTAAGACTGCCGCTACTTTATGACGACCTTAATGTTTGCACCGTAAATTGGCTGGCTTAGGACAGAGCTCCGGCTCCGAAAACAGTAAAGTGGAGATCCCCGCGCCGTGACTGGCATCCGGTATATATATATATATATATATATATATCGCGGGAATAATTTTCTTCCTCGTTCGGAGGAGAGGGGAAAGGAAACGAAAAATATAATGAAATAAGAATAAATAATAAGAAGGAATAGAAAAGAAAGAAGGAGAACCCTATTTCACTTGCAACCGTTCCAATTAAAAATCTCGTGAGACGATGACGAGTTCAAGTGGAGGAGGTCAAAGGTGGGATAAAACTGGCACGGGTAAATGGTTCCCTCTCCCCCGGCAAATTGTTATGACGCGAAAACTTGGCGTCACTGATGAGCACCATTACCGTCAAAGAAACAAACGGCAAACTATATATTTTATGAGAGCGCTTTAAGAGGGGAGAGAAATAAATTGAAAAACGTTTCAACCGTTTCAATCAACTTACTCGAATACGTTGCAACCTTTGAAAGTATAATTGCTGATTTCCCCGATCCGGAAACGAGATTCTACGAGATTCTGCCCAAAGACAGGGACAAAGCGCGGTTATAAACGAATATCTGTACAAGAATTTAAACGATCGTTGGCTTCATTGCTGACCGTGAGAAGAGGAGAGAAAAAACGCGATTGGGGGAGGGGATCCAAGTTGCGCCCCCTTCCGTCCGGAATTCCACGAAATTCCAACCACCTCTCCAAGTGTCTCGACTTATTATTTTCATCCTTTAACGCTGAGCAAACGTTTGCGTAGCAGCAGTCTCTAAGTGGAGGACGATCGGGCGGAAAGGCGAAGAGGGAGAGGATACTTGAACTTGATAAAGTTGGAACGAGACAGAACTGTTTTCGAAAACAGTTAACACGATCGAGGGAGAGCGAAATGTGAATTATTATATTTCTAAGAATCGTTCTCGGATCTAACGAAATTTCGAATGATTTATGACTGTGTGCGTCTCTGTATAAAAGAAAGGAAGGAGAGGGGAGGGTGAAATTGCTCGTCGCTTCTCCTCCTACGCCGTTTTTAATACTTGTTTCGAGGGAATACGATATTAGAGTACGGTTCGGCGTACAAAAATGTCGGAGCGGAGTACAAAGAACTTGGACGGGAGGGGGAAGGGAAGAAGGTCGTTAAGGTAATACAAGACCGTGGCATAAAATTGTCGGGCAAAAATTTCGCGCGACGTCGAGATAACACGGGGAGGCGTGTTGGATCTGCAATTTGACGCGAATCGGGAATCGCCCCTCTCTCTCTCTCTCTCTCTCTCTCTCTCTCTCTCTCTCTCTCTCTCTCTCTCTTTCTCCGCGCGAGAATTCGAAAGTCAAAGGGGCTACCGCTTCGTGTTTGCAATGTAAATTTCGGCGATTCGGTAAACAAAGGTATCGCGGCAAAATGTAATCAGATTTGATATCAAACAGACGTGCATATAAATATTCCCTTCCCGCGAAGAAACATTTGGTGGGGGTTAGATAGATAGATCGATAGAAATTCCCCTTCTTCGAGTCGAAACCCAATTATTTTACCGCCGAAGATTTTTGCTGGAATTCGATCGAGCCAAGAAATCGAGCGCTCCTAATTAAATTCCATCCCGACGATTATTTTCCTTCAAATTGTATTAAAACGATTTCGCTGTCAATTTGTTCGAATAGCCATTTCGAATCTGACGAGTTCTCGAATACTGCTTTTTTCGATAAGTGTTCTTCTTACGGTTATTAACGGTTTGCGCGTAATAAATACTCGATAGGAGGGAAAAAAAGGGATCTATAACGGAGGAAAAAAATCCAAGACGATATCGATTTAACGTCCAGATCGAATAACTCCTCCCTCCGTTCCTCCTCGCCTCGGTGAGAAGAGGCTGGCACGCTCCGCCGTGTTGCTGGCAGACACCTTTCTTACGCTTGGTTACGTATTAGGACGTTACGAAACGGCCAATATAATAAACGAGCTCGCGCACAGAGGAAAGGGAGAAAGAAGGACTTCTAATCGAACGCGCGTCGAGCCGTTCCCTTCTTCGGAATTCCATACAACCTCGTCGTTCCCCGTGTTAAGGGAGCACGTAACCGGTTTCACGTTGGAAGAACGTGCTAAGTATATTACAATAGCTCGCCGTTCCGCGAATACGCAATTTCTATTCCGTACGAAGAGACGTACACGCGTTTATCGAGTAGTAGTAGTAGCAGCATAAACACTCGAGCCGCTCCTTTCCCCCGCCGATGCGACGGATTAACCCGTTTATTTCGATGAATAGAGAAGATAGGGAGGGAAAGAATGCGAGGGGGTGACGCGAGCGGTATGGGTTGTCGATATTCCATCCAGTGGAAAGCCGGCTGATTACATGGCTGCCGATCGGTTTTTACGATTTCCTCGGATCCCAGATAAAGGAAGCCGATTGCGGCCGCGCGTTCCACGGATAAAAGGTGGTGGAAAGCACTCGAGGAGCCCTTTAACGAGCCCTTATGGACGGAGAGAGGAAGGTGTTTCAAAGGACAAATGACGTTTACACAGCGTAGGAAAATCGACGGGGAGAGAGATGGCGCGATTGAGGGTAACGCGAGTGCACACGCTCTCTCTCTCTCTCTCTCTCTCTCTCGCGCCCTTTGTGGAATCTCTTATGAACGGAGAGACGCCAATGCGAAACGTGTTGCGAAAATCGTCTCTTTTTCTTCCTCCTCCCTTCCCTCTCCCGCGTTTTTCTTCTCGCTTTCACCTCCTCCTCCTCCCTCGTTTCTTTTCACAACTTCGTTTCTTCGAACGCGCGGCAAATCGCGGCTGCAACTTTTTTGTCGCGCCCAGGGGAACGTTACGATATTACAATGAAACACGTTCGCGAATAAGGAAAAAATATATATTCTCTCTCCTCCCTTTTTCCGCGAATTTTCCTACGCGAGTTTTCGAGATATTTCTGGCTTCTCTCTTTCGCCGTATCCGCGCTAATTTTACACCATCCAGCCAGGCGGTTAGTAAAGGGATACGATTGGAGTGGATGCGAAAAGGGGTAGGGATGATTAAAAATGGAGCTGGTAAAAATTGGTTCGATTTCGGGGAGGGAGATCGAAAGATGGGATCAAAGGGAAAAAGGGATATTTGCCTAGACGAAGGAGAAGAGGGTATTGGGAAGGAGGAGAGAACATTTGCCCAGGATCTACTTTGCGGTCTCTGTAAAAACCATCAAACCGCCGATAAATCGTGCATCCCCTCCTCACGAGTGTTTACATTTGCCGAGGCAAATGTAACAAAAAAAAAAAAAAATGTAAAAAAGAAGGAGAACTTTTTTCGAACGGAAGAAGACAGAAGAATTTGGAAATTCTGCCAAAAAATCGTTTTGGAAATCTTTCGAATAATTTTCACGCGCCTGCGTGCAACTCGAGTCGAGGAATCGGAGGAGGAGATCCACGTGTTTTACCAGGGCACGCTTTGGTATCGACGCCGGTTCAAAGGGGATAGTACAATGTTTACAGAGTGCAGGGGACCGAGACGGATAGACGGAGGGAGGAAGAGCGTATCGAGGCATGCATGCCACTTGTAGGTCTCTCGTGCAAACCCCTTCCCCCAAACCCGCGCTACTTCGCTACTCCACCCTACTCTATATTCCGCTCGACGAGCATTCCCGTTACCCTGCCTCGCCACCTGTAACACCACCGTGCACGCCATTTCCGCCTTTTCTTTACCTCCCCCTCCTCCGCCCCATCTATAATCGCTTCTTCGCGCATCCCGTCTCGAAACGGGATTTTCCTCGATGCGTGGGGAGAGAGAAGATTCGTTAGAGATCCCCACGTTAAAGGGGATTTATTTGGAGGGGAAGAGTAGTTTCCGAGTAGAGCTTGGAAATTCCTTCCCTCGCGATGGAATCGAACGAAATTTTCGATTCGACGGAGGAAAAGAGGAAGCGAGATATGGTGGATTCGTATATACGGTGCGACACGAAACTCCTCGCCACGTTTTTAATTCCATTTGTCGCTACGCTAAATGAAGTGTATACGTCGCTCGAAAGTCTTATTACGCTTTGCCGCTGCAAAGCAACCTCGTAAACTTCAATATCTTTCTGTACGCACGCTACATTTTCCTCTTAATTTCTTTTTCGCTGCGATTATGCAGTTTCGCCTCCGATTTTTCCCGTTCTTCTTCGATATCGAGAACGAGCCCTTTAGCTTTATGAACCGGATTGCAACACGCAAACCACCTTCTTGCAAACGAGCTGCGAATGTCCAGGGATGCTCGAGCCGCGTCGTTTGTTCCCCCTCCCTCCCCCTCTTCCACCGAGATACGCCCCGAGAGACGGGTTTTCGAGGGAAGAAGCGGCGACCTCCGCGCATTCGTCTCGGTTGGCCGCGTAATTTTAAAGTTTTCCACGAATGCGTATCACCGTGCGGTGAAAGTTGCGCCGAGGTTAACTCAACGGATGGTGATGGTGGTGGTGGTGGCGGTGGTGGTGGTCAAGCTTTGCATTCGCGGCGTGTTTGCGCTCTCCTTTTTTCTCCCTCCTTCTTCTTCTTTTTTCTTTCTTTTCCTTTTTCTTTGAACCTCCCATTTTTGCCACGCGCACTCCCTTTTGCCCGACCTCGCGTCCCTTTACCCGATGAAAAATGTGCACGAGTATTTAACTTTTCAGCGCGCGAACATTCAAAGGAGAATATTCAAATTTCACGTGAAACGATGCGGCCGGTAAAAGGTCCCTCTGACGATCCGACCGAAACCTCGTCTCTCCCTCTTCCTTTTCTCCTTTCGCGCACAACTAATTTCGTTTCGCGATCCTTGGGGAAAAATCTTTGGGAGGCGGCGATTAAACGCGAAATTCTCCACCACCACTTGGTTTTAATCACTCGATTTCGATTAGAATACGCGTGTTATATCGTGTAAATTATGGAATTAGGTGTCACCGTCGCTCGCGGCCCCGCTCTCTCGAATCGAGCCTAATTCGAACATCCACCGGCCCGGGGCAACGAATTACATATTCATAAGCTTCAAAGCGGTTTCGCGCGTCTATCGTTTAACGCTCGCTCGTCCACGATTTCAGCCGCCCGTTCAGTTTCCGTCTCCCGATACTCCGTTTATCCGATTGCCTCGAGACGATTAACCGTATCGTGCACCGAGTCCGATAATTTATTCCGCGAATCCATTACCCCCCGCACCTCCTAATTCCGTCCGATAAATTATGCAATTATTTGTCCAAGGGATATATTTTCCCTCCCTCGCCTTCCCTTCTTAATTACCTTCTTTTCGAACGGCGATGGCTCGCCATTCATCTTCCGGATTAAAAATTACGTTCTCCCCTTTGAAGCAAGAATTTATCATCCGTGGGATCGTGATACCTGACGGATCGAAGATGGAGAGGAAATCTTACTTTTAACGATTTTATTTATCGAAAATCGACTAGGCAAACACCGTGTCTGACAAATTATACGATTATTCGAGCCGATCTAAGATGAGCTCTCTAAAGGCTCTTAAAATTGGACTCGAGCACTCCGCGTATCCGATTCGATCGCGACAGATATTTTTCACTGTCAAATACATTGGATCGAGAAGACGTTGGATCGAGAAGACGTTGGATCGAGAAGACCTTGGATCGAGAAGACCTTGGATCGAAGAGACGTTGGATCGAGAAAACGTTGGATCGAGAAGACGTTAGATCGAAAAGACGTTGAATCGAGAAGACGTTGGATCGAGAAGACGTTGGATCGAGAAGACGTTGGATCGAGAAGACCTTGGATCGAGAAGACGTTGGATCGAGAAGACCTTGGATCGAAAAGACGTTGGATCGAGAAATCGAACGTTTCGCGATCCCTTTCGTTCTTAATCAACGCATTTTCACATTTTACTCGAAATGTTACTCTCGATTAACGCAAAAGACGTCGAAAGGATTCGAAGATTTATCCAGTAATAGTTCCAAAAAAATATCAAATCGAAAAGACGTTGGATCGAGAAGACCTTGGATCGAAGAGACGTTGGATCGAGAAAACGTTGGATCGAGAAGACGTTGGATCGAGAAGACGTTGGATCGAGAAGACGTTGGATCGAAAAGACATTGGATCGAGAAGACGTTGGATCGAGAAGACCTTGGATCGAAAAGACGTTGGATCGAGAAATCGCACGTTTCGCGATCCCTTTTGTTCTTAATCGACGCATTTCCACATTTTAGTCGAAACGCACTCGATTAACGCGAAACACGTCGAAAGGTTTCGAAGATTCATCCGATGACTATTCCAAGAAAATATCAGATCGAGAAGACGTTGGATCGAGAAGACGTTGGATCGAGAAGACGTTGGATCGAGAAAACGTTGAATCGAAAAGACGTTGGATCGAGAAGACGTTAGATCGAAAAGACATTGGATCGAGAAGACGTTGGATCGAGAAGATGTTGAATCGAGAAGACGTTGGATCGAGAAGACGTTAGATCGAAAAGACATTGGATCGAGAAATCGCACGTTTCGCGATCCCTTTCGTTCTTAATCGACGCATTTCCACATTTTACCCGAAACGCACTCGATTAACACGAAACACCTCGAAAGGGTTGGAAGATTTATCCAGTGATTGTTCCAAAAAAATATCAGATCGAGAAATCGCACGATCCCTTTCTTAATCGACGCATTTTCACATTTTACTCTCTCTCTCGATTAACGTAAAACACGTCGAAAGGATTCGAAGATTCATCCGGTAACTGTTCCAAGTCGCTGGAGGAAATTTCGATCGTCCCCGGCTCGCGATTAAACGCCCGGATAAAAGGCGTCATCATCGTCCCCTCCCCATCCGATAGAGGCGAACAGTCTCTCCACCGAATCCCCGGGGATCGACTTTTAACCGAGGCCCAGAGTCGGAAAGAAGGGAGGAACAACAACGAGCGGATCCGACTTGCTTTCTATGTGCCCCGACGTTTCGAACGTTAACACCGTTCCACGATTCCCTCGAATTCTCTAATCCCGCCGGGAACAAAGTTCCCTCTTAGTCGAAGCGTAATTAACGCTCGTGCTACGTGACCGGCCAATCGGCCACTCTCACGAGTCCATACCCCCTCTGTCGTTCTCCGGAATGGGGAGCAGGAGGAGGAGGAGGAGGACGCGAGAATCTGGCGAAATTTGCATCGTGGTGATCGTGGTGCACCCGTAATGAATCGTCGCTACGATTATATATATATATATATATCGGGGAAACGGAACGNATATATATCTCGGGGAAACGGAACGGGAGATTGAACGGGAGACAATCGTTCGATTGAGCGAAGGAATTCTCCCTTCGAAAAGGGGAATCGTCACGGAACGATTATTATATATATATATATATAATTGATTTCTCTCTCACTCACCGAATCGAATGCGTTTCGACGCGCGGTTGGGATTTTACTTAACGCGGCAAGTAAGGTAAACTACGTGTCTCGCACGAACGAACGTTAAGGATTATCTCTAAGGAAATCTATCTATCGCGTCGAAGTTTGACGAGCGTGGCCCGAATACGCGCCCTGCCATCGCGAAATTTCCAACGCGATATGACGAGGTGTACGAGGTGTAAACGTACGTTGAACGGGGAGAGGGGGCGTTTAGAGGGGATCGGTGTTGCAAATCGGAGAAATTAACGAAAAAGAAACGCAGAAAACGTCGTTTACCTTGGAAACTACCGCAACCCAGAAAGATACATGGTCGTTCGAGGTTTAAGATTTTCCATCTTTTTCGCAACGATCGTTCTTCTTCCCTCGCGGTCCCATTACCGGGAGGGAAGAAGATGGAGGGATGGAGGCTTCCGTTCGATCTCGGGAGCGCGAATCACGACGCGCCGTCGTTGCGAACAGGGATAAAGTTTGACGGGGATGGGGGCTCGGGGAAAGGTGTATCGTTTTTACCGGGAGTTTACGGGACTCGGGAAGAATGATAGTTCCCTGTGGATTCGAGGGGGCGAAAGGTTCATTCGGCGAATGCACGGGCATAAATCTCGACGTTCGTTCGTTCGTTGGTTGGTTCAGGGGGAGGGAGGAGAGTATCCGTTCGAACGAATCGAGATCGCCCCTGTTTTTCCCCGTGACTCTCGCGAAAATGCAAGAGCTTTCGCTCTCGCCACACTCCTCCACGACGAGGATGGAAAAAGGGGTCGAATAAACGCGCCCGAGTGCGATCGACAACTCGTCGCGTGCTAGATATCGAGGCAAAAGAGAAAGAAGAGAGAGAGAGAGAGAGAGAGAGAGAGGAAACGAGAGCACGCAGCCGCTGAATCCAACTTCATCGCGACCATCCGGATCCTCCGCCTTCGTTCCTTCTATTCCGGCAGAATATCGTTGAACGCCTTTGGAAATCTGGAACGCACCCCCCTCCTCTCTTCCCTCTTTCAACTTTCCTTTCCTCGGTCGCGGTCCCTTTTCTTCCTCCTCGATGAAAATGCTCGAGCTCGCTCCGTTTGTCCTCTCTTCCTCCTCCTCCCCTCCTCCTCCCCTTTTTTTGCCGTGCAACCACGGCTCTCGCGTCGTGACCACCTCGACGGAGGGGAAAGCTCGAGCTCGAGGAACAAGGGGTGACGCGCTAACCGCGTTTAAGGAACCGTTCCCCCCCTCCTTTCTCGAGAGGGAGGAGGGAAGGCTCCGTTTATTCATAGCGGCGAGGCTTTCGCCAGGCTTTTTTTCGCATCCATCCCCCCTTCCTCATTCTCTTCATCCTCCTCCTCCTCCTTTTCCTCGTCGTTGTCGTCGTTTTCGCGATGGAAGGAGGGAGGAAATTAAAGAGAGAGAGAGAGAGAGAGAGGGAGGGAGAAGAAGGAAAGGGGGACGGTGTTTAAAGCATCGTAGCATAAAAATCCGGCTGTCCCAGATTCTTCTTCCTCTCTCGGATCCATTGACGAGAGGGGACGACGCGCGCTACGTTAACAACAACGGCGACAACGACCAGGCAAATACGAGATTACGCGGCTTCTTTTTTTTTTTTTTCTCTCTCTTTCTTTCTCTCCCCTTCTTTCCGTCTCCCTCAGTCGCGTTACCCTCCTCGTTACCGTGCGCCTCTTTTGCGCGAATTTCCTTTTTTCCCCCTCCCCCTCCCCTCCTTTCTTCCTTTTTTCCCCTCTCTTTCTTTTTTTTCAGAAAAAAAAACATCCCCTTCAACCCCCCGGCCGGTTCTCAAAAGGGTGGCCCGATTTTATCCCATCTAGGTGCGCACCGAGCGGCTCAGCCCCGCTCGAAAAAACGTTAAACACCCTTTTACGAGCGTCACGAGTCCCGGGTGCCGCGTTTCTTTCCCGTTTCTTTCTTTCTTTCTTTCTTTCTTTCTTTCACCCTCCCGCGGGATCCCGTGTATCTTTCCAAGTATCCAAGGATATCCAAGCGGGTTTCCACCCGTTTGCAAACCGTTCCGTGAAAGGAGTCTTTCTCCTGGCAAATCGTTGATCCAATGTTTACGAGCGCCGAGATTAAAGAGAGCTCGTCGAGTGTGACTCGTTTTCTTCTCTCTCTCTCTCTCTCTCTTTATGTCAACCTATATGCGCGCGCGCGCGTGTATTTTCCGTTGTTACCGATTCCAATCGGGTTCGAGTAAGAGTGCAAGCAGCGTTGCCACGATTACTTGCTGTTTCTCTCTGTGCAGCCAACGCAACGAGACTCGTCTCTCGAGATCCGGCGAGCGATGTATCGCCACGTTTCCTCAAGCCAGGCTTGAATTACCGAGGGTGAAATCTCAACGACGACCCTTTGTTTCTAACGAAGTACCTTTCTCCGTTCCTTGCAGGAATAGGAAATTTCGATCGAACTTAATCCTTTTCGAAACTTTTCTCCCCGAGTCAATTTCCTAGTAGAAATATAATCGACGTGGCAAATCTTTTTTGTTTAATCCACGTAAGATGATTCATTTCAAGTTTCGATAATTTCAAATAAAATTTGTAAATATAATACAAATATTAAATAATTCGTTTCGGTGGAAAGAAGTGCGGAGGAAGAAATAATTTGGAAGGAAACGCTTCGTCTATTTTTGTTTCTAACCATGGTGCTAATCCGATTGTGCGACAGTGAGGGGCAATAAAACGAGTGGATGATCCGTATCCAGAGAATTTAATTTAATTGAAGTCACTCGGACAATTTATTATTCAAAACGTAATGATGATTGAGAATAATTTGCAACTATAATCGCTACTAGAATAAATGTTATTTAACTATTTCAACTATTTCAATAAGTAATTACTTAAAGTAACTTTCTTCGAAATTTTTAACCAATTACCTCTTCAATTGGGTTAATGCTCAACCCTGTCTATATCTGTAAACGCATATCGATATAATATAAAAACTTGTTTATTTCTCGTAACATAATAAACTAATTATAATTATAAATATTTATAACTTACATACGCTATATATAATTTCTAAAGTATTTCGATTTCCAATCTTAGATGACCGATCCCAATAACGACCTCATAAATGAGAATAATTTTTGAACGTTGGAATTGTAATTTTTCCACTATCACGTAGTAGCATGCCAAGATTGTCGGCAAAGCTTCTGAGATTTCTTTCCACAATACATACTACTCGAGCAGTGTAATGTTCAATGTTCAACGTTTATCGTGTCAGAAATCAGGCGAAATTTCTATTCAAATTACTGCGAAAACAATGTCGGGGTTTCGATCTCTCATAAAAATACCCGATCGTCGACGCGCAATTTTCTTTATCCGAGGCGGTGTCTCGAAACGGGAAACAAAGCTTTGAGGAGGAGAGTGGGTCGATGGGCGAGGTGGAGCGTGAGAGAGAGAGAGAGAGAGAGAGTGGACCTGGTTCGGACGGTATTTTGATAAGCTCGAGGTATCGACCGGCCAGTTTTCGCAGTTGTTGTCTTCGAGGGAAGAATCGAAGAACCGGCGCCTGTAGCTTCTTTAACGGAAAAATTTCAAAGATTCTCGAGAAGCTTCGAATGGTTCTTTGAAGTTGCCTCCTATTCCTTCCTTCTTCCTTCCCCTCCTCCTCCTTCTTTCTCGTCCTTTCGAGCTTTGACCATCTGTCCCCGCTTCTATGTGTATATATATATATATATATATATATATGTGTGTATGCGCGCACACGGCAAAAGTTTCCAAGGCTACGAGGCTTTTATTCGCGCGGGAGGAGGACGACTCCATTGGGGGGCTCGATAAAGCTCGCTAATAAACCTCCCTTCGTCAAAGCGACGAAACTCTTTATCGATGAAAAGGAAGAGAGAAGGAGGGCGCGATGGACGTAACGAAGGAACGCGGTGGTAATCAAAGGAATATGATAATCGATCCGGGTGGCGAGAAAAATTAGGTGGGGGGAAAAAAGTATCGATCGAAAGAAGAAGAAGAAGAAGACGATTGGAGAGAAAGAAGGGTAAAGATAGAGAGAGAGAGAGAGAGAAGAAAGGAGAAGACGTGTGCTAACTCCGATCTACCCCTCTCCCCTGAATTTATTAAGAAGAAACAAGAAGGCGGTTGAGAATCGTGGAATAAAGAAAATCTCTTTGGTTGCACTCTCGTATATATATTTTGATTTGACGACGCGTCAAAGTTTGGCGCGATTCGCAGCTGGGGACGACGTCGTATTGCGGTCGAGCTTAATTCGAAACTGGGCGGAGAGTTGGGGGGACGTTAATTTCGGGCGGGCCGAATAATGCGGCGTTGCATACCTGCGGGGTATGCAGGTACAGCTTTGTACGGTCCTCCGCCCGTAGGAGCGGGTAGGAGCGGGCCGCGCAATGCTCGATACCACCCCGTCAAACTCCGTTCCAACTCGATTCCGTCCGGCTCTTCCACGCTTCGACACGGGCCATCGTTCCGTTTCACCTCCCTCGGGATCCCTGTCGCGCGTGGTGGAAGAAGAAGAGGGAGGGGGAAAGCTTGGAAGGCGATGGTGGCCCGGTTTCGAGGAGGAGGAGGTTTTTGCCGCGTAATTACGTCGGTCGTTAAGGACGAGGCATTACCAGGCAGCCCGAGTGGTGGAGCGTGTCTGAAACGTGAGCTCGCGCGCACGAGCTCTTCCCTTCCAAAATTTCGGCCAAACTCGTGGAATTTGGTGGCGCGCGCGACCCGTTTCGCGCCACTGTCCCTCCGTGATCCCGTGGTAGTTAAAAAGCAATTTCAACGTCACCGCCGGCAATCTGGCAAACACCGCCGCTAACTTTCGCGAGAGCAAATCACCCCGTGTCGACGAACGCGGCTCCGTTCTCGCGTGGAACAGAGAGAGAGAGAGAGAGAGAGAGAAGGATTCTCGTCGACTTTCTCCCCTTCGACCCTCCCGTAATATCGTGTCGGTTACGGAAACTTTGTTCGGCGATCGTGATTCTCGAAACTCTTGGCCTTCGGTCCTTCGTTCATTGGTTCATCTCGCTTGCGTCCTCGGTGCACGGATGAGCGTGAAATTTGTTTGAATAAAGGGAGGAAAAGTATATGATTTCGGGCTAATTTAATCGGTTGGTTTTTCTTCTCGGAAAGGAAAGGAGAAAACACAACTGTCTGTCAGATTTCCGCCAAGCTTTTATCCGCGAAAGCAATTGCTCCGTTACTCCGTGTTTCAGTTTCGTTGAACGGGGAGGATCGGTGGAGAGAGGGGGGTGTTGGTATCGTGACTGGAAGTTACTTCAACTCCCGTAGGACGTTCTCTTCTCGGATGAAATATCAAATTTACAGGAGTTTGAGACGCAGCGAAACGGGTATGAGCGATATTGAGAAGTTGGCATCGAGATAGAGGGATACGAGCGATACGAGCCGCGAAACGGGTCAAAAGTTTATGGCCGGATAAATAATTTATATTAAATGGAATTGAAGCGAGCGCTCGATGGATATCGTTATCCGTCGTGGAAAGATTTATCCTCGATGTTACTCGGTTCATCGGCCGCTCTATTCGAAAGAAATTTTCACTTTATTATGTTTTCACTTTATTATATATATATATCCCTCTATTTTCCCATCATCCGTCCGATCGACCCCGTATTCGTGGACAGCCAGACGAATGGACGATCAGTTGCCTTGCTCGACGAGTCTTGCCACATCGTTTAACGTTTTTCCACGGAACGAAAAGATATACGTGACGTATAATTGGTATCGTCTCTCGGTTGGGAAAACTTTCCAGCGTTATCTTTCTTTAGATTCGATGCAACTATAATTATAAGGAAGAGAGCGTTGGATCGATCTCTCTCTCCCTCCCTCCCTCCCCTTTTATTTCGACATTCGCTCGGTGTAAAGAACAAATAGACAGATGGATATTGAATTTACTTAGGATTCCGTGGCCGAGGCCGGCGCAGCTGGAACGTCAAATTTATATAAGGGAACCTCGCAAAAAGTAAAATATTCCTGGGCGATGTTATTGGTATCGGGAAGGTAGAAGCCGAAGCGGAAACGTCGGCAGATCGATAGAGGAACGAACGAGTAAACTTTAAATTAGAGCGCGTTAGACTCGATTCTTCTCGGCCCGAATAAGAACCCGCGAAAAGTTTTTGAAACGGCGCGATCGTCCAATTTCCACCCCGTGCCCTACGTTTCCATCGTTGGCTAAGAAACATTCTTTCCTTTTCTCTGTTTTTTCGCGTCGATGCGAAAGATTCTGCGAGGAACGAAAGAGGAGAACGAGGGATTCCAGGATTTCCAGGGAACCGAATGCAAACGTTGCAAACGTTGCGTCGAGAATAGATCAAACAAGTATCGGTGGACAAAATTGACGGCGGGAATACGAATCGAACGAGGGAACGAAGGAGTTTGAGTTTGTCTTTCCCTCTCTTTCCCGTCCCTCTCTCTCTCTCTCTCTCTCCGTTTCAGAAACAGAGCGAGTAATTTTCATAACTCGTGTGGAAGCTGGTACGAATCGATACGAGCGAGCGTTTCATCGGGGAAAATAGTTTGTTTTAGCCGAGCGATAATCATCGAACCGAGAGAGAGAGAGAGAGAGAGAGAGAGTGGAACGAACCCCATCCTCGTATGAAGGCAACGTAGCGGTAACAATGGACAGGAAGGCCCGTTTCAGTAACACTCCTATTGTCTCGTCGACCAATTTCCTATTACACGGAACGAAAATAAAAGCCTCCTCCATTATCCGTATATTCGTTAAACATTTCCTGCACGTTCCTCGATTTTCATAGGAATTTTCCATAGGTGAAAGTTTCTGGTATGGGGCGAACTACGAAAGTATCGCGAATAATTTTTCGTCCCGAACGTTCTCCTTTTTTCCCCTCCTCGTCGTGTCGAGTTGTTAATCGTTTCGCTCCTCCTCTGGAAGAAATTAAAGAAGCGCGTGCCTCGAAACGCGTTTTGGGACGCGCACGAAAGGAGGGGAGGGGGGAGGGGAGGGGAGGAAGAGTACAAAATGGGATTTGGAGGGAAGTCGCATACGGGCGGAGGGGTGCGGATGAACTTGCGCAACTTTCCAAACTGAGTTTCCAAGATCTCGCATCTCTCAGGGAGTGGAGGGTTAGACGCGTGAGGGGCGAAGCGTCGCCCCGAGTGGTCCAGTGAAGGTGGCGAGGGGCGGAGATAGGAGAGGGGAACTCGCGCGCTATCTCGATCGGGCAGAACGTCGGGTAATGCGATACCGGTGGCGACGAGGGGACAAGCCCACGAGGTGCTAATGTCTGCCGGCTTAAATCAACCCCCTCCTCCCGTCGTCTCGCCATCCTCACGCCACCGGCCCCTCGCCTCCGGCCGTTGGAAAAACTTTTCTCGGCTTTCCTCTGCGCCCGATTTTTCTTCTTTCAACTCTCCTTCCCCTCCCTCTTTTCTTGAAAAAGTTGCGGCGGTTATAATTCGACGGGGTGAGGGGGGAGGGGAGGGAGGTGGTCGCGTAGAAAAGGGAAAAAAAACAGGGGATCCGCGGGTTTCGATTAATTCGAACTCGAGGGGGTGGAGCGTTTATTACCTTCAGGAAGGGAGGGATGACTGCATAATTTATTAATTTGCGGCGTATAAAATCTATCCCGATCGATTTGCGCGAGGAACCAATGTTGGAATACGAAATTGGAGGAACGAGGGATGGCTGGTTAAATCGAATGAATTTTTTGTCGCCTCTCGATGAATGGGAATTCCTCGAGAAACGAGAACCTCCTCTCTCTCCCTCCCGTCAAATGGGATCGAAGTCGCGATTACTCGAGTGGGGTTCGAGTGTATCCATTAATTTCGATAAACCGTGCGTTGAATTCGAATCGACTCGGTTGTCGAGCACGATGCGCGTGAAAAATAACCGCGACGAATTGGCGGATGAAATATATATATATATATACATCCATGGAAGACACGTAGCGTGTACGTACACAGAGGATCCGTGTATATCGAGGCCGGTGGATTTTTCCTTTTCGCGGACTGACTGCACGACCGATGGACTATTTATCTTCGCTTTACCAACCTCGACGGGAAAAATGGCGCAGCTTTGTATCCGGCGGAAGGACGTCGGCGAATCGGGGCAATTTCGTCGCGCCCCGGTCTAACGACGCTCACGACGTCCCCCTCCTCGTCCAGAGGGGAAAGCGAAGTAGCTTGATCCCGCTTACTCGATTCGCCCGTTGTATCCCTTGTATCGAGGATACGACGTACATTCCTCTTCCAAGTTGGCGAGTTATCGTCCCTTCCCTCTTACAGTAATTTGCATCCCTCGCGTTCCCTAAAAATTCTCTCTCTCTCTTTCGCTTTTCTCCACCGAGAAACCGAAAAGATTGCGAAAGAGACGGCAGAAAGTCGAGATCGAAATTTCTTGTTACGCGATTTTCTTCAAATCGAAGGGAAGGGGATTCAAAGGGGAGCGACACGATATTAAAATATATTATACGCGCGTCGTTAACGTTGCCGCGTCTTGGACGTGTCCAAGATGTCGAGGAGTGGAGCACAATCGGATAATGGCACAATGGGGTTCGATTGGGGGTTCGACGACGTAACAGGATGGGTCCGGCAGAAAGATCCGTATAAAGAGGACAATGGATGATGAGGAAAGGGAGGATGTTGAAGAAAGGAGGTGAAAATTGATAATAGAAGAAAGGAGGAGGTCGTTTTGCACACGCGAGAGAGAGAGTCGCGACTCGCTATCGATTCGAGCGAAATCGGATCTCTGCGAACACGCGGAATGCTAATTATCGAAGGGAACGGAGAGAGACCCATGGATATTGCCTTTTTTTTTTTTTTTTTTGCGATCACGAGCGCCGTGCGCTTCTAATGAGAACGTATTATCAGAGTGGGGGAGGTAGTTTCCGACAAGGGGCTTCCGCGTTTTATAAATTCCCTGGGACGTTGGGGCGAACGTTAATCGAGAACAAGGCGAGAGGGGTGAAAGTCCCTTGAAAATATTCGCTCCTCCTTCCCTCCCTCGTTTTATCGTTCATCGATCGATCAACCTTCCAACATTCGTCGGGAGGGGAGGGGAATACTCGCCGAGAGGTGCAATTTTACTCCCGATTTCTCGTCCGACACGGAGGCAGAGATTTTTCCAAGTTTCCTTTCCAAAATTAACCCCGTTCCTTAACCGACTTTTCGTTACTTACGCTCCTTTCCATCAACGGAGGCAACTCTCTCTATTCCTCCCTCCACCAGATTTTGAATATATATATATCCGTGAGAAAAAACGATATTCTAAAGACAATTTCTTACTGTCTCTTCTTCTACGTTTTTATTTCTATTTCCACTCGAGATCCACGAAAATTCCAGCCGCGATTTAAAAGAGCGCGCGATAAAGAATCCCCAGTTCGCTTTCTAAGTCGATCCGACGCACGATTTCCCGAAGAAGTTTACTCATTATCGGGGAAAGATCGAAGGAGAGAGAGGGGGTCTCCTTTCGACCTCTTACTTCTATATCCTTCGTTCCATTCCCCGGGCCAAACTTTCCACCGCGGTTGATATATCGCGTTACGAATGGACTGCCACGCCAACTATATTCCCGAGTAGCTGTTACGCCGTTAGCTTCTTCGACGGCTCGCCCGCCCACGCGATTTATCTTTCGAGAGAGAGGAGCCAACGTCCGAGTGATCGGTCCGCGTCGTTCAATCCTCTCTCTCTCTTCTGCACGAAAGCAACACGCGCGAGGAGAGGAGAGGATGGGAGAGGATCCTGGGGTATATTTTCAAGCGTGGAAAGAATCGGTCCGCTCAATTTACGAGAGGCTCGTTTTCAACTCGCGTCCACGAACGGATTATTCCTCGAATCGCGCATCAACTCGTCGTTCGTCGAGCGAGGACGCATTAAATCGTACGTTCCTGGAGATTATCTCGAGTAGATATAAAGAGAGAGAGAGAGAGAGAGAGAGAGGAAACGCAAAATGGATTCTCCTTATTTCTTCCCCTCTTTTCGATATTCTTCTCTTATTCGCCACTCGTTGAAACCATTCGTTGGCCGAATATCAAATATCGGAAAGCGTAGGAAAAATGGCGTGAAGCGTAGGAAAAATTAACCGTTGTTTTCCCCAACGAATTATGCAATTACGGCGAGAGGGAAATTGAATCGAGGATAAATCGAGGAAAAATTTGTCGATGCGTTCGATAGGATGCGTTGCGATGGAACCTGGAGCGTTGACGTCACGACCGTGGTGGAAAAGCTATCGGGTGTCTGAAGCCATTACCACGTCGACCATTAGTAATGCGATAACCCGAGGAAAGGAGAGCGCGTCGAAGCGGTAACTGGTCCCCCCAAGGCTTCGGTATCGTTGCACAGAGATCCTTGGTGCGCGTAACATCGTGTACCGAGCGCCAAGAATATATATATATATATATATATATCGAGAGAGATGATGGGATGACGTTACTCGAGGCGCCACGGCTCCCAAACTTTCCCGCTGACTTGACGCAATCGCGGGAAACTCGAGAGCCTGCCACTGCCCCTTCCTCTTCTCTCCTCTCCTCTCCTTTCCATCCCTCCGTTCTCTTATTCCTCCTGCTCTCTTATTACCGGTGTAATAATTAGATCGATACAGGTTAATGCTGCCTCTGTCTCTCTCTCTTCGTTCCTTCGTTCGGGCGAGGATCATCGCGATATGGTGTATTAGGAAGGTGTACCTTCGAATTATCGATTAGACGGGAACCGGAGAGACGACCACTTTTCCATCCAAGGAAGGAATTTCCTTCCCCCGATGACATTCTTAATTAACCAGCCGCCACCGTTCCACCGATCGACCGAAAAACTTGGTTGCCGTTAATCGAGTTTACAGGCAGGGCGCGTTTAATGAACCGAGGGAATATTCGATACCGCGAATTTCCCTCGCCCCGGAATCGAGAGCAAATTAATCGAATAACGAGGATCTCTTCGAATCGTTCTCGAGATCGAGAGTGGGGATGCAGCCCCCTTTCCTTATTCGACGAAAATATTCGCAAGAGAATGGACGTGAATCGGAGCAACGATCACGGTTTTGGATTGCCATTATTTCTTGGTGTCCCCTGGATCGAGCCGATGAAAATAGTTGGCACGCGTCCAACCCCGTTTATTGCACGAATCTTCTTCGTTCGTCGTGCTTTTCCATTTCGTCTTTCGTAATTTCCAGATATCCTATCGGCCCCGAATTTTCGGATATTTTCACGCTTCGTTTGCCCCTCCCCCCCATTTCGCCGCGCACGCACTCGATCGATGCCATCAGAGCGAGCAGAAAGCGTAAACATTTTATTTTCCATCGCCGAGTTGTTCCCGCTTCTTTTCGAACCGCTGTATCATGTCGATGTGCGACGCGAAAAAACAACTTTCTCTCTCTCTCGCTTCCTCTGTTTTTATTTGAAACGTGACGGAGAGGCAAATAACAGAGAGAGCTATATATATATACACACACACACATATATACAGGCCAGGCATTTACGTAATCACGTCAGCGTGCCGCTTTTGCGGTCGCATGCCTGTTCCTCTCCCCAATTTCCCCGAGCCTCGATAGAGAAACGTTTTCATGGAGCGATGCTGGCGATCCTAGCTTCCATCGACTCGGTCCCGTCCCATCCTCTCGTCCCTCGCTCTTTCCAACCCTTTCGAGAATATTTAAATCCGGGATGGAGACGAGAACGAATTTTCCATCTCGTAATAGATGGCCAATTTCATATGGATACACATATATATATATATATAGAGGGAAAATAGATATTTTATTTCGAGCTATATATACCAGATTCCCAGGATTAAATTTGCCACACTCTCCTCTGCTGGTGGAAAAATAGCGGTGGAAAAGTTATCGGATTCGGAGCGTTGGTCCGCGTAAGGGTATTAGACAAACACAAAAGGCAATCTGGTCAGGCATTGGCCAGCTGTTCGGAATTTCCCCCTATTTGTCCAGACGGTATCCCAGAGGCTGACCCTCGCTCCACTCGGCCACACCGGCTTCGTGCAGGTCATCGAAAAAGCTCGCGTGGCCGATGGTATCGCGGCAGAGCAGCTGCGGTCGTCGTGCGCAGGGCTTCTTCCTCCTCTCCTCCTCCTCCTCCTCCTCTGTTCTCACCCTCCACCTCGTAAATTGGGGGTACGAGAATTTGAACGAGCCGCGGCGGTGTAATTCGTTCGGCTGCTTATATTTGCGGAATTTATTGTCGCTCGCTCATCATCGTTGGCCGCCAACCCCGCCAAGAGGCTTGTTTGCGACATCGAGTGCCCACCCCGGGATAGTTGAAGAGATCCATTGTGCCTCTTCCACCACGCTCTCCGCCGTTTTCTCCCCCGTGCGTACATCGCTACCCTTCCGTCCCAGCCCTTGGATCTTAACGATATCCACGGCGAGAAATTCGATCGGTCACCGATGCGAACCAGTCCTCGTGTATCGTCGATACATATTGCAACGACTCGTTTCTAGCAAATCTTTCAAAATCGAATCTCGTTTCGGCGAGTTTTCCTATCGACGGAGGATTTATGGAGGAGGTATTGGCCCGTCTTGGAAGCGAAAATAATTTAGCTCCGCCTTCCTTGGACGCCCTATCCCCTGATTATTTAACTTTAATTTGACCGGGCGGTTGACGGTTGAACGGATACGCTCGTGGATTCGCTGGCGGAGGTCGGGGGAGCGTGAAATTCGATCAACCAGTCGTCCAGAATTTCTTATACCGGCAGCCGAGATTTATGTGTTCCGTTCCGACGAGGACGGAAAACACTTTCCGGGACATCTTCTCCCCGCGACTTTTCTCCTCCTTCCCTTCTCGCAATTCCCGAAAGCTGGCAGCGTCGAACGGTCGGGGAGAATCTAAATTGAATTCTTCCGTTTCATTTGACGATAAACCGAACGGCGCGTCTTGTTAAACGAGCGTCGTCCACCGCGTCGGGGGGATGGTCGACTCGAACAATCCGAGAGCAGCCCAACTTTGCGATTCATCCTGCCCTCGGTTACGTACGTTCCTTCCTTCCTTCCAGTTATGAAAATTTCCGTCTCCGCCGCCTTTCCTCCCTTCTTCTTTCTTCCCAGAGACACTCTCGTGTAAATAATTGCGTTACGAATAAAAAGGAATATAGGAGGATATTATGTAACGATTTGGAAAAGCGAGGCGATCCGAGTCGATCGAAACGAATATTTCCCGACCATTCCTATGGAAACGTACCATCAAAGGAGGATGGTAGGAGAGAAAAGTCGGAGGGAAAGGGAACGGAGGGGGCCCCTCTCGTTGCCGAGGAGAAGAGAAATCGAACTGTAACGTAACGGGCAATTACACTTGTCCAGGCGAAGAGGGATTATCGTGGATATTAACATGACCGTTACATACATCATGCGAGTGTCACGTGCGCATTGTACCAGTCAGTCTTGGATAATTATTACGAGAGGTCGATCAACATCAGCCGTGGCCCGGGCATCGATCAATGCTATCAAGGTAACTCTATTGCCAACAGAGCGGGTTACCGGATGATTATCGATACTGGTACTGGTAGCGCCTGATCGGCCATTGTACAAGCGGACGATCAGACGATGCCGCGTGCCGCTAATTATCGTTTCGTGGACAATTATCGAGTCGATCGATCGCGAGTTGCACAACACCTTATGTAAACTCCCCCCTCCTTCTCTATTATTCCATCCGGAAAGGTGGAACCGAATTTCCCCCGGGGAAGGGGCGAGGAGAGGGAAATTACGAGGGAACGAGATATATAAACTGTCCTCCACCGCCTGTGATCCCGCGTGTACGCGCTACATTTCGAGAATCTTTGCTCGGCAAACACCGTCGCCGCCGTCTACCCCCCTCCTCCTGATTACACTCGAAGCGCGGCAAACACGAGGATCCTTTGAGCCGAATGTTTAAGGTGTTTGAAGACGATACGTATACCGGGATAGGGAAGTTGTACGCCGTGGAATGGGATCCAAAATCAATCGCCTTGCCTTCTAATTACTATTCTAACTCTAATTCTATTATTGAAAAATTGACAATTTTTTTATCGCTCCTCCCACGGTTGTATCATTACACGCATATATATATATATATATATATATATACACGTGTATATCGCGTAACACGTTGAATTACGCTTGGGAGGAGGGAGTATATCGCGATAGAGAGACGATCGAGCGAGGATAATTGGGCCCCGATAATATCGTTGGAAGCATCGCCATCGGACAAAAGCCTCCGGTCCCCTGATATATAAATTTGCCCTCGTGTAATTTCATCCTCCTTTCTTTTCAACATTCCCCCAATAACAAAGGTACACCCTTTGTTCACTTTGTATTATCGATAATCGTCACCACAACGTAACGGGTATCGTAACGGGTATCTTCTTATTAATTAACGGGGAGGGGGGTTGAAACGTGGTGCGTGCGTTGGCGGATCGTGCCTCGATAACGATCGGCCTTCCCCCTTCCCCTCTTCTCGCCCCAACCCCGTTCTCGGACGGTGAATTGCGGCGGAAATAATTCGGCGGAGGAAGACGAAGGCTACGATTATCCGGCTCGGTTCCGCTCGCCGCCTTCAGGATTTTCATAATCCTTCTGCTCGGAGGAGAGGAGAGGAGAGGAGAGGAGAGGAGAAGGGAGGAGAAAGTGGCGGCGAGGTTAGGGTACGTGACGAGTACGAAATGAGAATCGAGTCGAATCGGAGGAGGAGAGAGATAAGAGGGAAAGGTTAGGATCGAGAGGGTGGGAAGGGATTTTATCTCTTTCTCTCTCTCTCTCCCCCTCCTCTTTTTTTCCTTTGCTCTAATCGAGGACGCGATTCGATCTTTGCGTGTGACGAGCTTCCTAAGCGGAAGGGGAAGGGTTTGTTTGTTTGGAGTGGGACAACGGGGAATTTGGAATTGAATTTGTTCGGGATACAGAGTGATAATTCGATTCGAGTGACATAGGGAGGTGGATAAAAGAAAGAAAGTTTCGCAAAGCTGATCTTGCGAGATAGTTGGACGGTGATTCGTAAGTTGTTTTAAGAGAAAGAGGGGGTGGGTTGGAGCGACGATCGACCGATGACTCAAAAGTTGGACGACAAGTTTCGATCCCGAGACAATCGCTGGGTTGTTATATAATATCGAATAATTTGCGCGTAATTAGGAGAAAATTTATGTGCCAAGACGCGACCGATTGGCCCGCTCTCAAGATCCGGATTTGAATTTGTTATAATATTCGCGGAAAGTAAAATATTTGCGTTGGACCCGGGGAATTCATTAAGTTTTACCTCGAGTAGAGAGGGAGAGGCGAGTCGCCTCTCTTCTTTAGAGGCTTTCGAGAACGAGGGAGAGGGATAGCTCGAGCCTATTATTTTCTCGATCGATGGTGGATTTGAAATTCAGCCCAACGAACGGAACGAGATACACTCGTGTTATTCCACCCGCTCGCTATTTATCCTTATCCCCGATGAATAATTGAATTAGCCACGAAACTTTCATTTCGCCGAAGAAGAAGGGAAACATTCGTCCCTTATTTATGCGGATGTTTAAAGATTCATCTCAGAAACGTTTAACCGCGAAACCGTGGTTAAGCCGCGAAACAAGGAAATTTCGATTCGCGTTCTCGCCCCCCTCCTCCTCCTCCTCCCCCGCTCGAGGTAAGGCGAAGATGGAAGGGGTTAACGAGAGTTCAACAAAACAATTAGAGGGATAAGAGTGGGAGAGAGAGAGAGAGAGAGGGATAATTGTGATTCATGAACGGCACGTCTCGACTGCGAAATTACGATGATTTTCTTCGTATTATTGAAATACGGCGAGCGGCCGAATTACTTTTCGAGGACGTCGGCCATGAGGGGGAAGGGGATGGGGGGCGAACGAACGAGTGGAGGAGAATGGAGGAGAGAGAGAGAGAGAGAGGGATAAGTTGGAACTGCTAATAACAGGAGAAGATGGCGATCCCCATTTGGAGGAGTTAAAAGTGGGGAACGACGATCCGAGGCGAGGCGAAAAGAAAACCGGTGGGAGGATGACTTTATTATCTTTCGCGAGCAGACGCTCGTGCAAAGAGAAAAAGGGATATTATTAAAAAAGATATCGCAGATTGCAGCCTCGATCGCGGTCCCGTCGTTACCCGAATAAAATTTCTCTCGTCGCGACTCGATCGTGAAACTCGATCGCTGTTCAATGAAACTATCACCTCCCTCCGGAGAAGGAAAAGAAGATGGAAAAAAGAAACGGAGGAGTAAGATTTTCGATTTTTTTTCTCTTTCCCTTTTTTTAATCAAAAGACGTGTTCCAATCTCCTCGAATCCTTGACGGTGATGTAACGATCGCGATAAAAATATTCACCGCCGGGGAGAACTAATCTAAACTCGCGGCGAAACGTTCGAGTTGTCGCGGTTAAGCGACGAATGAAATTAAATTCCCCGCGTATAACCGCGGTTCAAAGTTTCATCATTCCTTCGTTTCGCCTTCCTTCGTTTCCGTTCGAGTAACCTTGGCCCCCCTCCTTCCCCACCCTGCGCTGCCTGGACGAGCATTAAGAACGATAAATAATAGAGACGTCTTCCGGAATTCTCGACGACCACCGGTCTTGCCTCTCCGCTACTTCACCGTCTGCCGCCTCTCCACCGAGTTTGATTCGATTACGATCGACGTTGGAAACGGCCAACCTGTTTCCCGATATCAATAACCGAGAATCCTCTTGGCGCGGCAGTCCCCTCCCCCCTCTCTCTCTCTCTTACCGATCGAGGTGGTTGTGTAGAGCAGATGTGACTGAAACCAGATATATCCTTCGCCCCGGAATCCGATCCACGCTCCCGCCAATTAAGCGGAATCGACGGAAGATCCTGTACACACACAGGATCCGATCCCTCCACGTTTCCTCCCAGAGATCGGCTGGAAAAATTCGATGACGCTCGAAATCCGATTCCATTGGCGTGTCCTCGAGGTGCGAGGGAACCGTTTCTCCCTTGTTTCTACCTTTCTTTAAATGGGAGGGTCCTGTGCGGGGGGTGAGCGAAAGAGAAGGAAGGGAACAAATCCATCCATCGGTACCAATTAGCAGAGTATTGGAAATAAGTGGGGATCACGGGCGGCCTTCTCGAGGTTCGCGCCGTTTGTTTCGCAAGTGAAGGATAAGGAGAGACAGAGAGAGAGAGGTGGCTTCTCCTCTAACTGACTAAGGCACGCGAACCATATTTCACCCCTCTAATAGCCGACTTAGCATAATGTATGCCTCAGACGCTTGCCCCTACTTCGTATCCTCTCCTACCCTGCATACCCTCCGAATAACGTCCGAACTTTCGAGCCTGAAACCGCGAGACCCCGTTTTATTTACCCTTTCGCGATAATTCGTTCTTCCTCTCACCGCGACGCCAAAGTACGCGAAACGCAGGTAGAGAGACACGAGAAGCTTTTCGAGAAGTCGTGGATGCGTACGCGAAACGTATTCGAATGGGGGCTGTTTTATCGAGAGCGCGCCGAAACTTAGTCTTAGGTTCGATTCGAGTTCGATAACATTAGATTCGTATACTTATATTTATGGATCTAGGGTGCTAGTAGGCCGTAGCGACGACTGGGAGGAACGAATGGAATGAGTGGAACGATCGAAGGGGAGGGATGATCGGGGATCGATGAAAAGCGAAGGGAGAAGATTCGGCGGGCGAAAGAGGGGGCGGATGTCCGTTAAGGTAGATCCGATCGATCGGAGGAGGAGAAGGATGGACGGGCGGGCGGGCCGGAATTCTCGGAATTGGCGTACCATCGGGACCGATTAATTTGTCGAGCAGCCAAGAGACTGGTCGTACGGCGTTGCCGTCGGGATTTAGAGGGGTGGAGGCCGCAAAAGGGAAATACCGGAGTGGCTATCCCCGACCGAGCGTCTGTCCCTCTGTTTCGCGGATACCTCGCTTTGTCTTTCGATCTCTTGCTCAACCAGATGCCTGGACAAATTAATTAATCTTTGTATCCGTTTCCCTCCCGTTTTCCAATTCCTGCGACGCTCTCTTCTACAATTTTCTATAATTCGGCCGGGATTCGTCACACGGGGTTCCGAAATATTCCTTTAAATTGTCGCATTATCGGCGAGTGGAAGACGTCTGTGACGAGGACACAGTGCATCGATCCCTTATCCTCGATTTCCTTTTAGCTCGATACGATACTCGGCCAGCCAATGTAATCACACGATCGGCTGAACTTCCCAATCTCGAGTTAACGTTCCTCGACTCTTACCCGCGGATCTCGATCGAGGAGAGGCTTTCCACGATCCTGCAATCTTCCCTCCTCTCTCTCTAGAGGGGAGAGGAGTGACTCCATTGTTTTTCCAACTCGTTCGTTCCTCCCCTCCTTCCTTCCTTTCGTTTCAAAGGAAACGGTCTTTTTTCCTTTCTCTTTTCTTTCCTTTCTCTTTTTTTCCAATCGAATCGTAGGTTTAGCTTCCGTTCGAAGCGATCTCGACCCCGTTGGGGTATAATTCGATCCGATTAACGGCGGATTTCGGAGAGCAAAGTGGTCGCAATTAGATCGCAAACCGGCAGAGAAATCTTGGAGAAACGGGTGTATCGGGACGACGACACCCAAAGGTATCGTTTACTTTGCAAAATCGACCGCGAATCCCGCTCTTCTTCCATTCTTTTCCGTGGAGGAAAAAGAGATTCCGAAGAGATGTCGGAATACCTCGAACGAAAGATCGTCGACTCGACCGAGTTGTTCGAAATTTTCCTCCCGCAACGAGCGGAACACGAAAGATCGTTACTTACGCGCGAGTGAGGTCGCCGCCGGGAACAACGTCCTCGAATCGAAGAAGAAGAGGAAGATTGTGGAACGCAGCTCGCACAGCATCGTACGCGAAAATAATTACAAACACGAGTTACATAGTTCAATAGTTTTCCCTTTGAGACTCGAGTTTCAAACTTCGTTTCAAAGATATTGCCACTAGACTCTGGTGATCTTGCGGATATACACAACCCGTTGATATTCGTTAACGAGATATTTCTTCCTCGTAAATAACTCGTATTCACCCGTACGTAAAAAAAAAAAAAAAAAATGGAAAACGGCGAGCAAAGTTCATTCCCCGAAACGCAGCGAGAACAGTTTACCTGCCCTACGTAAAGGAAACACGGAGTCATCCTTTGTTGTCGGGTACGGAGTTTCCCCACAGAATCGATCCTTGTGTTGGCGATACGATACGCGTTCAACAATGTTATCCCCTGCTCCTGGAGGAGAAAGACGCCCCCTCCCTTTCTCCTCTCGGCCCGGTAATAAAAATGGAAGGGTATTAGAAAGCCCCGCGCGGGTGCCCTTTGTCCGCGCGACTTCATTGTACACCCCCCGGTGAAAATATTCCCCGGGGGATGAAAATCCATCCGCTGTCCGCGCCCTATCGCGCTCCACAAAGGGACCGATTAAGTTATGAATAATTTATGACCGCTGGATTCATCGGTATTTTTATAAAACGAGTATCTCCCTCCCTGTAACCAAGTCGTTGGCCCGTGGAATTACCAAGGAACGAGATTCATCTTAGCGCGGTTTTCAAATCCAAAGGGTGGAAGGATTTTCCTTTTTACCTTTCTCCTTCGAATATCGAATATCGATTGCTTCGTATTATCCGAGGTTACGCGGAAAGAAGAAGAAGAGAAATCACTGAGAGCGCAATTCTCGTTAATGAAATATATCATTAAGAAAGAGAGAGAGAGAGAGAGAGGGAGGGATACTTTTCTTCATCGAAAAATTGCCGATTGGGAAATTACGCGGCTCGAGATGGAAGTTAATCGAGCTTCAAAATTACCCTCCAAATTTTCCAAATTTATTCTCCACTGAATCTCGTTGCTCCCGTGCGAGATAAACGCGTCTCCTGCGCGTTATTCGCTTATAAATAGCCTTCCATCTATACCCGGTTTCTCGAACAGAATTGGAACAGGCGGAGATTTATCGGAGAAAAATCCAAAATCCAAAAATCCAAAATGGTGATCGAGTCGTATTCCGTATTATCTTGTAAAAAAAGGGATAACCTTTTTCCCCCGAGGAGGGAAAAATTGTTAATAAATTGGCGGATGGAAGTCCCCTTTCGATCCGTCATCGAACGCGACATCATCCAGACGTTCCATCCAGCTCGGTTGGTTGAAACTAGGCGGAGGTGGCGGAGAATAAACAGAGAGGAGGATCGCCCCCTGTTTGTAACTTTTCTCATTAGCATTCCGACAGCCGCCCGCTACCAACGTTCAATTTGCTCTTTATGCATAAGACATTACGCGGCCGGGCCGCGAAAAGGGAAAGAAAACGAGAGGAGAGGCAATGGCGGCGTCCTTTCCTCGGGTTACCGCGTTTACCACCACCATCTTTCCACCACCCCTCGCGCGGACCAAAGCCAGCCCATAAAGGAAGGATGGTATGGAAGCTCGCTTTCCTCGAGGAAATGGTTTCTCCAGGAGGCGCGGTGCGGTCCCTCTCTCTCTGCGACACGGTGAAACGCGTCGAATAAAGAGGGCGACTTCCGTTGAGAAGTTTACGCCGCCGCTTTGTGTCTACGCGATCTTTTTAGCGCCTCCTCGGCTTACGTTTCCTCTTACGAGACGTGGGTTCGTTCCTTCCCTCGTTTTTCCTTCCGCCGGTTTGCCGGGGAAGGAGAATGGCCGCTGCGCCAACGCGTGACGTGCTACATTCGATCCCGTTGTCGTTAAAGGCGTGGTAACTACGTGTGCGTGGGAAAAACGAAGAGAGAGAGAGAGAGAAAGAGGAGAGAGATGGTGTTATGGTGTATCGAATTCTCAAAGGGGAGCGAAATGTAATATATGTGCGGTTTTGGATAATTGTAAGAGGGAGAATATCCTTTGACAAAAATCCACGTAGGGCTGTTTCGAGTTATAATCATCGCGAGGAATAGAATTTCTCTGCTACTTGCTACTTGTTTTTTCATTAGGTTTAAGCCAAACTTTGTCGCTGCGTTCCAAGCAAAGAACGTGTTCCATCTCGAGCCGCAGTTGAATCGATACTAATTTTAACAAATACGTTTAGAATATACGTTTCCTCCGCGCTTCGAAATTCTGTTCGCAGCAAGCGAGAGAATTAAGGACGAAATTTTAATTAGCTTTTCTCACGCCCCGTTGCTACGTCTCTCGCGCCCGATATCCGACGGGTTGAGCGGACGAAGCTTGCTCTCGAACGAGCAAAGTCGGAGGAATTGCGAGGAATTGTTCGTGCGAATCCATAGATCCTCGAACGTCGTCGCATGGCCGGTGGCATTTTTGCGTTTCTCCCCTGGAAGAGGAAGGAATGGGAGCAGGTCGGTACACGCGGCTGGTATTCAGAGAACGTAGTACCGATACTCTAGGAGAGGGAAAGAAAATCGTCGTTCCAACGTTAAAAATAAAAGTTCGCAAACCCTTCGTTTTCACCAACGGTTTTCTCCATCCCTCGAAAACCTATGAATTTAATTCCGTCGCGATCTTAAACAAAGAAGTCTTCCATTTGAACCTCGCAGGATTCGGAGATTTTCAGATTTCGCAGGTGTTAATCGCGGAAAGTGGTTGAGGTTCTCGGTATCGCAGGGGAAAATATATGCAAAACTTGGTGCTCCCTCGTATATACACGGCCAATCGCGATGGAAACAATCGTTTCGCTTAGTCGTATCGGGAAAATATCGTAATTTCCAATCGTCTTCCCCGGAAAATGATTTTCACGCCTGTCCCTATTCCATGTTTCCGCGGTTTTCAAATCGCATTGTTTACAGTTAACGAGGGAATCGAATGGGGAGGGGAAAAAAAAAAAACCTAGTTGCATCTATTCCCAACGGAGGAAACGGGCGTTTAAACGGTGGATATCACGCCGCGTTTCGAGCGGAGAATATCGAAACACCGGGGAGGCGGCTCGTTTGCATAGAGCGATGGCGTCGATCGCGATTCCGCCGTTCGATCTCCCCACTCTCCCCGGTAAATACCCTCGGAAACGATCGTCGCTCCGCTCCGCTGTGGTGGAACGATTCGCATTTGTAGTCATCGGGGCGACGATAGCGATCATAGCCCGGGAGGAAAAGGCGGGTCGGCCTCCCCCCTCCTAACGATCCGAGAAGGAAGACGCGACGATGGGCGATGGCGGTGTGCCACTTTGCGAATCGGACCTGAAAACCGGAGGAGAATTTTTATTCTCGCGTCTCGAGGGATCACTCTCTCTCTTCCCTTCGAAAGAGCTTCGTCCACGGAATTAAAAATTCGCTCGTGAGTCGGAGGCGAAATCTCTCTTCCAAGAGTTTCTCTTGGCGGTATAAATTGAAATTGTAGGAGTATTTCGATGAAATCGAATCAAAGAAGCGGAGAACGCGATGAAATGGGTACAGAGGGGGACAAGGATTATCGATCGCGGTTGATTCGTAGGAATTTAGAAATTTCGAATTCAGAGGCGCGCCTCGCAGAGGCGCAGATCGATCGCAGCGAAGGGGGAGGAAAAATTGGTCGGCGATGACGACGCGGCCGTCAACGCGGAGGAAGGCGGAGGGAACGCTCCATCTCCTCCCTTCGTTCGCCCTGCGGCCCTCTTCCGCCTCTTCGCTTCCACATCGCCCCTCTCTCTCTTTCTCTCTCTCTTCCCGACACGGCTTTTCCAAGGATTAATAACTCCGCGCAGCGTAACACCTCGCGTAAAACTCTCTTTAATCTGGACGAACGAGAACGCGTGTATATTACAGCCGCCGGTGCATAGCCGGCTGCCTTTTTCCACGAGTTACGCTCTCGATGAAACGCTCACCACCGCGCAATAATAACTCAAACTTCCTTTCGCCGAGGAATTCTCGCTCGACACGCCCGCTCTTAATCACACGTACGTATGCCCCGTATATCATCCACTCCTTCCTTCCCCTCCTCGTCGAAGGAAAAAATCCGATCTTTCTCACCGTAACCAGGTTTACGTTTAGGGGGAAGGATAAAAGGAGAGGGGGGCGTTTGCCATTTTCCTCCGAAAAATGTGGCCGCGATCGTTCGATCGCCTCGTGTTCCGTCTGCGGTCGTCCGCTCCATTTCATCGATTCCACCTTTGCCGAATCGTCTCCCTCTCTCTTCGGTCCCTTTGCGCGGTCAAACGAATAGCCGGCGTGTCCTCTGCGAGAGGGCTATCGAGCGTGTCGGTCAGAATGCGGCCCCGGGAATAGACGGGAGAGACGACGGTGGATAGTGACGTTTCATTAAGACGACAAAGGGGCGCGCTCGCTCCCGCGTATACACCCACAGGATTCTCTCCTCTCCTGTTGAGAGGAGGTTGAAGAGTCGGTTATCAGTCTCGAAACGTTATCAGTTTCGAGCCGGTAATTAGCGTTTAATCGTTGAAAACGGACGACAATTCGCCGATTTTCCCTCTTCGAAGGGAGGGGAGGGAGATTGGAAAAAATAAGCGAGTCGTTGGAAATTGTCGTTGACGGAGGTAATAAGAGGAGGGAAAGTTTGCCCCCGCTGTAAATCTCTTTGGTCGGAGATCGCAAAAGAAACTTTGTCCCGTCCGCTGGATACCAAGTTTCTCTTCCTCCCTGCTCGCTTGGTAATCGAATCCCGGTGAATCGTAAGTATCGCTTGGTTTCGCGGCCGATTCTTCTTATTGGCAAGTTTCGAGCTCTCGGAGAGCGTTCGTCTTCCGAGAATCGATCGCGTAAATTGATTCGAGGATCAAAGGAAAGGGGAGGGTTACGCTCAGGTTACGAACGATGTTGACTCGGATTCGAGCTTTCGTTTCGCCGATGATTCCTCGATATACATCCCGTCACGTCCGTTAAATTGATGATCGAGGGCGCCTGGTTCGAGGATTCGAAGGGGGTTGGAAGTTGTTTAGATCGGTGGACGTATTTTCCATCAAGCGAAACTTTATCGGTTCATAAATTTGGATGAGGGGAGTCGCGATCGACTCAACTTTGAGATTCAAATTTATCTCGATCTTTATCCCCGTCTCTTATGCATACCGTAATCGTAAACTCGGCTGCTTTCCCGTTCCAAGAGAGACACTCGTTGGAAGCCGTAACGAAACTCGCCGCTCTTATTATCGCCCCACCCGCGAAGAAATGATCCAAGGAAGCGAACGATGAGGAGGACGGCACGAGTATTTTTTCCCCCTTTGAAAGCGCGCGCGCGCGAGGATGGAAGGAAGCGTCGTGGCGAGGAACGATCGATCCTCCTCCCCCTCCTCCTCCTCCTCCTCCTCCTCCTCCGGTCGACGATGACAAAACGACGCGCGAGACTTGACCCCGTTCCGTCCTATCAAACGCTCTCTGTCATATGCCGGAAATGAATCGTCAATGATCCTAATAACGGGGCACCTCGCTCCAAGCCTCCTCGCCACGCTCGCCTCCTCCAGCACGAGCCCCATTAAATCGAGAATCGCTTCCCACTCCCTATTCGGGTCAACGTTATTTTGCCCGAATAATGGGCCCTCGCCTGTGTCTCTCTCTCTCTCTCGCCCCTTTGGTTTGTCAGAAACTTGAGCCGTGATAATGCTCCGGTGATTTAACCGGAAATGGAGGAGTTGGAGTCGCGACCCCTGTTTCGATTCGGTTCATCGATAGGTATCGACCTGTTTCCTGTTGGATTACCTGTTCGAAAGGGGGAAGGGGATATTTTAGATCCATTTCGGAGCCATTAACGTTTCGGCAAAGGGGAGGTCGTGTGCAGGTCGTCGCTTTGAGTCGGAGGTTAGATCCTTGAATTAGTTACCTCTCTCTCTTTGTCGGGTACGGTTAGATTTGATTACCGATTCCCCGACAATGCTCCCGGTTTCCCGGTACCTTCGAAATACTCGGTGCTTCCTAAATACACGTGTACTTTTGAAAGCACAGAGATTTATTTTTAATACGCGCTTCATCTTCCCATACGCCATAAGTACTTTTGTTATTTGCATCCCTTTGTGAATTTTTCCGACGACGGATAAGAGCTTAGTCGCTCGGGCGAAATTAAAAAATAAAAGGATCCCGTCTACCGTGGAAAGACTTTATCTTGGTGTCTTGGTATAAAAAAGGAGAAAGACAGGGAGGGGGAGGAAGTAGAGAACAAAGAGTGTTAATGGCAGCTCGAAGGCTTTTCTCCCGAAGGATTGGAAGATGGAGCGTTTCCAAAATCCCTCGAGGCCCGTCGTCCCCTTGCCGATAAATAATTTTCTCCATGGTCGCGATGGCCTCTGCTCTTTCGATCCTCGTCAAGCTTGTCGACCGAACCGGGCGACGAGGCAAAAGAAGAGAAGAAAAAGAAGAAGAAGAAGAAGAAGAAGAAAAAATTCACAGGCGGGTAGAAAAATCCGCCTTTGATCCTTTTTCTCGTTAATTGTCGGCTCGTGCCTAGGCTCGCGTAGGGAAAATAATCTCGAGGCGGACCAAAGTTTCGATCCAAGACGCTACTGTTTCGCGAACCCGCCCTCGAATATAATAAACAAGAATCTTCTTTCCTTTCTTCTTCGAGGAAAAATTTAATTTCTGCAGGAGAGGGATGAAAAGGGTAAATAGCCGTCTCCTCGGTTTGCCGAAACCAGAAAGGGGGAGAAACGAAGGCGAAAGCCGCGGGAAAACGGGGCACAAGTTAACCGAGTTCCGTTTTATTTTAAATCCCTCTCCCATCCCTCCACGGCTCGATCCACGGCTAATCCTTGCCGCCATAATTTTATTTGCTCGAGGGGCGAGAGGAGAGGGCGAGAGGCGAGGCGAGGGAGGCAACGAGTCGAGTCGTTGCTAAGTCTAGTTTAACCCTCCGCTGGGTCGAGAATATAGGAGACGACGCTGCCCCGGCAACCACCCCGACGTCGAATCCATCTCGAGGGCCGATATCGTAAAGAGAGGAGGCGAGAGTCCGCCTCGAGAGATTTTTCGCCTAGGCGGCCGGGTTTTAGGCCTCGTTCGCAACCTCCGCCCGCCTTTTCCCCGCATGAATCTTATCTACGCGCCGCAGGCACGCCCACCCCCTCCTCCTCCACCTTATTTCCCCAAGAGCGACGATCGACCTCGTTTCAGCCCGGCATCTCGCGTCTATCGGCTTCCACGTTTCATTTCGTCAAGTCGATCCGCTCGACTCCGTGCTTCTCGCGCCACCCCTTCCGCGAATAACGGTGGAATATCGGTGGGAAGCTAGGCCGGGCGCCCTCCTCGATTATTCTTCACGAACGAATGGATTCCGTTTCTGTCCCCACGTTTCACTCTCGAGAATTGCCGAGTAATTCGATCGAGAAATATCGAGGATGTTGGACGGAAACAATATGCAGAGGAGAGAGGAGAAAGGCGCGCCTCGAAAAGTCTTCTTCTCTCCTTTTCATAACTCTTCTTTTCCTCGCTCCGCACATCCAACACCTTCCAGCTCCTTCACGCTCCCTGATCCTCGGTTTGCTCCAGCTTTCCACTCGACAATGGAACATGGAATCGAGGCTCGATCAACAATGCCTTACCTAGAGCCTTCACCCTCCGGATATATATATATACATATACACATACGTTATATTCCAACGATGGTTTTCTATGGAGACGGTAGGCGCTTCTATGAAAAAGGCGTTAGCATCGTTCTTGATTCCTACCGGATGCCTCTTCCTAGTCATCTCGCGTCCAAAGAAAAAAAAAAAAAAAAAAGGAAAGAAAAAAAGAGAGAGAGGAAGAAATGGAGAGCTTTGAGCAATCATATGCGACGCTGCCACAGGATCTCGTTGGCAATTTAAGGCCCGCCGCAAGAGAAATAGGATTCGTCCGCTCCCTCTCTCTATCTCTCTCTCTCTCTCTCTCTCTCTCCGTCGTTTCAGTCGTCCTCTCAACGAGATTGCCCAAAGCTTCGTCTCCTGAGCGACCGCACCCCGCGTTTCCCCACGCTCTTTCATTTGTCACAGCGTGGCGGATCGTTTCGCGTGTCTCTCGATTTCCCACCCCTCCCCGTTCCATTGTCTTAACCCCCTCCCCCTCCTGTACCCCGAGGGAATCGATTCCGTGCGGAGAGGCGACGCATGCGGTTAATCGACGGGAAGGAAATCTCGATCCCTGGAATCGGGATCCAGTTTTAGCTAATAATTCGCACACTCTTGGCATCCTTTCTCCCCTTCCATCCAACGTTTCCTCGGCTACACTACAGTGGAGAACCACCCCCTCGCGGGTGATTGGAAAGCGCGAATATCGCATTGGATATTTAGGTTTGGGGGTCGTGTGACGAGGGACTTTGGACAGCTTCGTCCCGCGGGAGGAGATTCGAAACCCTTCGATAAATCACCGTTATTAACGCAACCGTGTAACGCGATATCTGGGAACCTCCTAGCGTTAAGTTAATCGAATCCTCCCCCTCGAAACGTCCGTTGTACCGAGGCGACGTCGCGAAGATCAGCCAGCGGTGATGGAAGACGCGACGGAGGGAAGGGGAGATCTGAACACGCACCCCTTGTTCCGTCGAGTTTGACGGGGGAGGGGGTGGGATCTGAAGAGCGTTTCTCAACGTCACGCTGCAACGCTTCGACTCTGTCGAAGCTCGAATACGCTTGATTCAACGGACGCGTGTGCGCGCGCTGTGAAATAAAGCGTCTACCCTCCCTCTAAGAGTCGATCGAAGCGAGTTTCGCCGATTCGCGCTCGCGTTACCGTCAATTAGATCGCAATTCCTCTCCACGTCGCGTCTATCCGGCTGGAATTTTCCACTCCATCGATGGATCCCCTCCCCTCGATATACGCGCTCGAATTAGCCGTCTACGCGCCTCCATTTGCGTACGCCCGCGGTTTCGAGCGGTTATTCAGTTCTTCGAGAGGGGGTTGATCGCGATTGAAGCGTGGTTGGACGGACGTGAAAAGGGTGCGCTTTTCGGGGCGAGGTTTCTTTTCGAGAGAAAGAGGAGTCGGATGAAAGACGCGCGAGAAAGCACTCGACTCGGCTATTTCTCGTCGAACCTAGAATGGTTTCGATAAACCGAGCCGTTTCGATCGAATATCACGTTTCTTCAACAAAAATGTTTCTTCTTTCGAAATGTTTATTCGAAACAATCTTTTTGTGAGACCAACCGGTGCTCCATGGATCGTTGTTGATCGAAATCTGTTTAATGTAGCCGGGGAGGATCTGGAATATGGGCGCTAATAAACGCAGCAAAGGGAGGAGGAGGGGTTTTTTATCGGGCAGAATTATCGACGCGAATTAGCCACGTATCGTTTGATTCGACGGGGTGGAACGGAGCGTTCGTTTAACGCGTTGTAGATTGTTACGGCCCTGCTTGCACGGCCAGGTTGAAAGGAGGGGGCTCGTGGAATTTCTTCGATAGAAATATTCGTTTGATTTAAAAAGTAAACAACAACCGTTTCGCAATTGTTATTATATATCCGATTCGACCTCCTTTGTGTGCGCCCCTTTGTCTTCTCTCATTTATCGAACGAGAGAGTGAACGCGCTCTCCTCTCGTTACGCGCACCAATTTTTGTCCACCGATTATATATATATATATATATAGCTTGGGTTTCCGATTAACTGTCGCAATAAAGCTGACCACCGAGGATTCTTCCACGAGCGAACAGAGCCTCGAGGGTGATCCTCCTTGATCGGCGCAGCGGAAAGATCGCATCAAAGCTCGGTCGAAAATTCGAAGCCACGGATAACAAGGAGTCGCGTGGAGAAGACGAAGGATACCGGCCTCGAATCGACCGGCCAATTTATTTCCTTTACCTTTACCGTCGATGAACCTCCTCCCCTCCCTCTCCCTGGCTACGTTACGAAACGTCCTCGATGAAGTTGCACCTAAAGATCCCTCCCCCCGATATAAACCCCGTATTCAAGTCGTGGACAAAGATCGATACTCGATACCCGCGTACTAGTACGCGTATATTCCGTGATTCTTCTTGAGAAATAGGTGGAGGAAGGTGGAAGGACGGTGAAGGTGAAGGTATAACATAGAGGAAGTCGAAGAAGGAAGGATACGACGAGGTGTTGTACGAGGCGCATCGAGTCGCGGGGGTGAAAGCCGGACGGGCGTAGTTATTCAAACTATTCCTAGCAGGGAGGAATTTCCTGCTGCAGCCTGTTACTATCCCTCTTGGACGGGGCTGGAGGCGGCGTCTATACCCTCGCTTCGTCCCATAGTTTCCCGTTGTAACCGCGATCGAACGTCTCCCCTGCGGCGTTCCTCGAGCCCTTCCCTCCCTCCCCTCACCCACTGGAAAGAGAAGCATCGTGGCCCGTGCAATTTGTCCCCGCGTCGATGAATGGAATTACGGTGGCCTCGAATCGGGCAGCCAGCAGCGCGATTAACAATGGCGGATTGACAACCCCCCTCTCTCTCTCTCTCTCTCTCTCTCTCCCTCTCTTTCTCCTCGTTTCCCTGGCCAACGACGACCGCAAGTTTATTCGCACGAGAGTGGAGACAAGAGCGCGTTTCGGAATGGGCAATGGGCTGTTCATCTTGGGAAGAAGGGGAGAGAGGGTGTTGTGAAGGTTATTGGTCGTTAGGAGGCGGGATATCGGTCCCTAATGAAAAATTATATAAGGCCGCCACCGCGCCGTTTACACCGGCCGTTGATCGTTCCATTGCTTTTTTTACGACCGCCATTGCATTTCTCCGATCGCCATTAGCGTTTACGAAATTCACGGCGTACCTACTTTGCTTCCTCGCTCTAATCTCTCTATATCTATCTCTATCTCTCCCGGCATAGAAGAATCGCGCGTGGTAACGGCTTCATCCTCGCCGATTCCAAACACTTTTCCACCTTTTCCTTAAGAGAGCACCCTGTACACGGGTACGAATTATGGAGAAGTCGAATATCAACTTGCGATTTAATCCTTCCTCCCACGAATTGAACTCGATTATCCCCCTCCTCGTATCGATCGATCGATCGTTCTTTTGTCCCTTCCTCCTTTCGCCTCGATACCCCGATTCTTCCCACCACGAGGAGAACGGAGTTTTTATCGAACGTTTAGCTTGCGAATTCGCGCCACGAAACTCGAGAACGTCGCGAAATTATTTCCATGCGGAGGGAAATAAGAGAAATGGATACCGATCGTTCGCGACGGCCGAGAAATCCTTGCCTCCTCCGAGTTTCTTGCTCGCATTACACAGGCAAAGTACGTGGTCGTCGTCGATATCGGCAGTCGTAAAAGATCCTCTCGCGAGCGAGCGAAAATCCTCGGCCGTGATCGGAATAACCGAGAGAGCAGCCCCCCTCTCGGCGCGTAAATGGGACCCGGGGGGCCGTGGAAAAACTTTGCGGCGATCGCCGCGAGTCTCACTCTTTTCCGCTCCATGAAGGTGCCGTGAATTTTATTATCCGCGAGCCGCCCCTTCTTCCTTCCCCCCAGGAAAGGAGGAGATCTCCATCTCCAACCGACTAATTAAATTCGAGACACTCGATCCTTTAAAAAAAAACCCGCAGTTAGTTGATAAACTAGAGTCTCCACGTATTGATGGATATATTTGACGTCTTGGGAGGAATACGAAGAGGTTCGAAGGGGCGAAAGTTTTTTGTCGTTGTTTGCTTGGATTTCGAATCGGGCGAGTTTTCATTATTTACGCCCCGATTCTTGAAACGCTCGCAAATGGCCAGTTTAAATCCCGATTAAAATTTTAATCGAGTTCAACGGGGATATTTTCAGTTAAAATCGGCGCGCTGATGCTCTCCACGACACGGCCAACCCTTTCGCGCATCGGCCGACCTCTTATTCGGCCCTTGGTAATTGGATATCACCGGTGTTATTTTCACCGGTTTGCTTTAACCTCGCCGCGGATTCGTGTGCAGATTGGCTTACTCGCTTCTCGAACGACAACTTTGACGTGGATTATAAATTAATTAGCGGCGTCTGTCGGGATTAAAGACAATTTTACATTGAAATCTCGGTACAGTGTGTTCCTCGAACACCACCTCGTTTCGTTCCCCGACGATTTGGATAGAAGGGCATCGTGGAAGGAAAGATTCGATGGAACTCGTATTATTAGGGACGATTGATATCGTGGGAGTAGCAGTCACGTTATCCGGGTTAAACGTCCATCGTTCGCCGAGGGATCTTATTTTCTAGAAGACCATCCCGAGGAGCGGGGAGGAAGGAGGAGGATGTAATAACGCAAAGAGCATCCGCGAAGAAGTGGTCTTCAGGTGCTCGACTCCCTCCTCCTCCTCTTCCTTCTTTCCTTTGAGCATTGATTTTCCTTGAACCTTGACGGGTTGATCCTTATTCCGACTCGAGCCCGTGAACCGAAATGGCGTACGATCACGCGTCCAATTTCTTCCTATCCTATCCTACCCAACGATACACTTTCTCCTCAAGTTTCTCAATCGTTCCACGACCTCTTTAATTTTCATTCTTCTCTGTCTCGCGCATACATATATACGCACGTTATCGCCCTACGGACTCGATAATAGAGAAGCGTGAATGGAGCCGAGGGGAGAAAGGAGCCAACGGGCGCAAATGGACGCTCGTTCGCGAGGAATAAGAGAGAGAGAGAAAGAACGAAAATGACCAGTCCCCTCGTTGTCGTCTTCTTGGATGGCAAACTGCCAGAGGGTGGACGGATAAGGGGGGAAAATAGCGTATGGATAGGCGAAAAGCTATGGGACAGGAGGGGAAAACTGGACGGGACCGGGAAACGAGTGAAACGACACTGGCTACGGGCCATTCCCGATGCAAAATAAAGCATTACGTGGGAGAGCGAGCGAGACAGACAATCTCCCTTTTACACCCCATGTACCGTGGGGATAATCGTGGCTTTGCCGTGTTAAACAGGGACACGCGATATCGAAACGCTCTCGATATCGTGAATTTGATATTTCCCGATAAGCCCGTTTCCATTCGTTACCCTGGGATATCCCGACACTCCTACGCGTCTGTCCTCCTCGCGGAATTGTCTCCGGATCCCGAGAGCGAGCGAGAGAAAAAAAGAATTCCCTTTCGTTTCGATCTCGGGTAGAACGAAAACTTTCTTCCGACTCGGTCGATAGAAGGCTTCTCGACCATCTCCATGCGCGCTCCAACTACTTCTTCGAGTTTCCGTTACTCGGAATGAAATAGAAGCGTGGCAGATTTGGAAGCAGCCGTCGGTCCATCGAGTCTGCTGCAATCGGTTATCATTCTCCGAGTATTTCCGGGTTTGAACCGAAGAAAGAGCGAGCATCTCCGCTCGAGGAGGATGAGAGAAGGGAGGGAGGTGCGGCGCGCAGCTTATTCGGGAATGGAATAAGTCTAGATCGAAGCCGAGATTGAGCCGGGGGTGATCGATGAATGGAAGGCGGGTTGGCTTTTCGGGATCGAGCGTTAGGAGATTGACCCCTGTCAGGGGTTTCTATTACGACGTTCTTGGATTCCCCGGGTATAAAAGGTACATAGGCGCGTCTACCTATATATAGCGGCGTCGTCCTTCCTTCCGACCCCCTCCCTCCTCCAATCTTTTATATACCTCAAAGAGGGGCGAACGAAATGCTGCCTGCTCGATTCTCGTTTGTCGATTTTCGCGCCTCTGTCGCGAGGGGTTGTGGATTTAAGCGAAACACGCGTCGCGAAACTCGTATTTTTCTCGTTTCCCCCCCCCCCTCTTTTCTTCTTTGGTGGAAAGGGAGAGAATTCGACATCGATTCCCGATCCAAGTTGTTTCTTCGCAGTTGTTTATAAGCGAAGTTTTCTTTTCAAAATTTGGAGGAAAGGAAAAAACGAGGATCGAAAGAACTCGAAGGAAGAAGAAAGAAGTTGCGCCGACTCGTATCCGATAAAAACTGTAGGGAAAAGTATAAGCTCGTAGTATAAGGCGTTATTTCGAGAATCCGAATAAAACTCGGAGTGGAATAATTGTATCCTCGGCGTTTCAAGCGATAAGTATATTTCTATCCCAACACCTCTCCTTTTACCCGATTAAATTATTATCAATCCTTTTCCTCTCGTTCCGCATCTCAAGATGGATCAAATATGGATGAATCATCGTTGGAGAGGAATTCGTTCGAAACTCGCGAAACTTTGGATATTTAATTGCGAAAGAAGGTACTTGATGGCGAAAAAAAATTCCCCCCCCCCCCTCCCCGCTCGACTTATATACTCGACTTAGCGAGCGAAACTTGGTCCGGGCTAATAAATCCCGAATTTCTGAAATTGGAACTTTATTTCCACGGCGAGTAAAACAGTAGCGACGCCGGATGATTTACTCGGTGGCTCGGGCCGGATGCAGTTTTACTCTCTGAATATTCTCGATGCGCGCAACCCCGCCCCCTCCGGGGGCGAGGGGGCAGGGTTGGGATATATTTCCCTTTATCAACTTGGCGGTCTCCTCGAGATTGAATAACTTCCGTTATTTCATGGTACATGGAAAGTCTTATCGCGTTCGATGATGCATATCGAATAGTTCTCGAACAAAGGGGAAGAGATTGGCGACGACTCGTCTAATTAGGGGAGAAGAGAGGAGGAGGAGGAGGAGGAGGATCGTAAAACTCGTCGTCTATCAAATATTATCGCGCGCGCGTGGATTATTGTTTCTCCATTCTTCCCGAACAGTAGTTTTACGACGGCAACCAAGCCTTCGTAACCCAACTTTCCCAACCTTGTATTATTATATACCTTCTGATTACCGCTCCGCGCCTCACCCATTTTGCCGTATATATATATATATATATATACATGTACCGGCTTATATTATATGTAGTATACGTTTAAAGATGTTCCAGGCGCTAGTAAAATATTCAATAAGCGAGATTACTCCTATCGTGTAACGATTTTACACGATACTCCTCGAGCAACGATCAAGGCGCGTTCGCACCTTCCGTATTCTCGATAATTTGCGTTTCATCGTGTACGATACGTCGTACGTGGGGAAGGGAGTATCGATCGTTTCGAGCTTAATTCGCTCATAATTAATAATACTTTCGTTGATTTCGAAGGGGGGATTCGAGATTGAGAAACGGATCGAGGGGCGAATTTTGGTCGACTTGGTCGAGCTAAAATAAATCGATTTATCGGGGAATAAGGGATAATAAAGGGAGGAGGCGAGTCGGTTCGCAGGTTGGCCTAGAAAATCTGTTTTCCACCGCGCTTTCGAACCTTTCGGAGTTCATCGCGATTCTCGGCGGCGCGTGAGAAAGTGGTCGCATTTACCCTCCCACGGTAATATTCCTTCGGATTCTAGCCATCGTGGCGCGATCCATTCGTAACGCCAAACCATCTTTCCTCGCCATACCTCGCCCCGATCGATCCACACCCGAGTCTAGATTCGACACCATCCGTTCCACGTAAATCCTAATCCTAAAAGAGGATGTTCGAAACGAGATACCAACCATCCTCCCTTTCTTCCTTCCTTCCTTTCTTTCTTTCTTTCTTTCTTTCTTTCTTTCTTCCTTTCTTCCTTCGTTCGACGAAAGAGGGAGGCGAAAAAGGGAGGGAGGGGGGAAAAGTTTAAGCGGTCGATCGCCGTCTCTCTTTACGACTTAACTTACGACCGCCACTTTCTTTTTTTCTCTGCCCCCTCTTCCGTCACACCTAGCAGGCGACGGTGACTTAAGCCTCACTTTGGAAATTGCACGGCGCAGGGGGATGGCGCCATGTGCCGCTCGAACGAGCCACCGGCCGAGCCTTCCTAAAACCCTTCCCGGGGATGGAATGAGTTTTCCGGGCGATTTAGTCAGGTATTTATTTGCTCCTCCCTCCCCTCGCGGTTCCCCAGCTCGGGGAGGGGACCGTCTTCTTGGAAATAACGTCGCGGTACTCCCTTTCCTCCCCCGTCCACGGTTCACGGTTCCTGCCTCTTTTATCGTTCTTTCGAACATCTTTGCTCCCCCAAACCGTAACCCAACCCTTCCCTTCCCTTCCCTCCCCGAGGCCCGTCGTTGATTCGTCCTCTCGGAGGGACGGCGAGAAGGGTGGAAGAACGCGAAGGAACGCGGTGCAAATTGCTAGCTCCACGCTAGCTTTGGTGGGGGAAGAAGTGGAGGAAAATAGTGTCCCGTGAATTTCTATCCTCCATCCGCGGGGAAGTCACGTAGCCGTGGCCCGTCAAATAGAAACAGAAATCGATCGTCGGACGACGGGCGACGATTTACGGCCGCCCTGTATCCGAATTTGATCGTGCCCCGGAGGGGGAGGGGGAAGGCCTCGGGGGAAAATTTCACGTCCGACACGGACGGCCGCGGTTGTTATCGAATTTCGTCGCTTTGAAATATTATTTCGCCGTAAGGATAATAGAAAAAAAAAAAAAAAAAAAAAAAANAAAAAAAAAAAAAAAAAAAAAAAAGAACGAAGCGTTGAATTCAACGCGTCCCCCTTTCAACAAAATTCCTTTTCGTGAATCGGGGAATCCCTAACATCTGTCCAAATTTCCGCCAAAATTACTTACTTATATACGCTCGCTTGCCGATTTTTAAACAGAAGAAACGCGAAGAAGGAAACGTAAGAGATAGAAATGAGCGAATAATAGTATAATAATAATAATAAAGTATGATGAATCGTCGACTAGCAATCGATACAGGGAGAAAGGACGGTCATCCCCTGCTCTCGCATAATAGAAAAAAGAAAAAAGAACGAATTCAACGCGTCCCCCTTTCAACAAAATTCCTTTTCGTGAATCGGGGAATCCCTACCATCTGTCCAAATTTCCGCCAAAATTACTTACTTATATACGCTCGTTTGCCGATTTTTAAACAGAAGGAACGCGAAGAAGGAAACGTAAGAGATAGAGAAGATAGAATAATAGCAAAGTATGATGAATCGTCGCGGGCCTAAAAGTGCGAGGAGGCAATCGATACAGGGAGGAAGGACGGTCATCCCTGCTCTCTCTCTCTCTCTCTCTCCCCCTCCCTTTTCACTCCATATCGCGTGGTTTACCCTCCACCGCGAAGATTAATCATCGGTCGATTTTAATATCGCCGGCGGGTGTCTATATCGCGGGCATGGGCACTGTTCCGGCACCAGCGGCGTAATTTATTAAAATTCGGTTCGGGGGACGGCGCGTTAACGGCGGCGGCCGAGCCGAGCGATAATTCTAATCCGAGCGGGCGGCCGCCGCTAAACGGTTTCCGATTGGGCGAAGAAGTCGGGGGTGGTAAAATTGAATCGGCGCCCCGCGGCTTGCAAGTCGAGCAGCCAGGCTTAAAGGGGCTGGACCCGGGTATTATGGCCTCGTAGGTAGGTGGTGCACACACGTACACACACACCCTTTTCGAGCCTTGCGAAACCCTCTCCGCCGCGTGCAGTCACGTCCCGAGTTGCTCCGTTAGACTCGGGGACCGAGTTTCATTAACGTCACGTGTACTGTCAGAAATAGTCCCCGGGGAATACCGCGAACGTGTACACACGGACGGGGCAACTCGAGAGAGGGAAACGGAGAAAGGGAGGAGAGAGCGTCCCCGTTTCGCGACAGTTCTGACAGATGCTTAATATCACCGATGCCTTCGACTAATACCTCGGATTACTCCACGTTAGAGAGCTTCCAAGTTGATCCCCGGATCTCCTTTTACCCTTTAATTGCTCGTTTCCCGGCCCCTCTGGTTATTGGCATTTCGTTTCTCTCTGTCTTTCTTCCATCTTTTTGCTCGTACGTAATCAAACGGAATTGCCGATATATATATATATATAAATAATGGTTGGGGAGAAATTTTATCGATCAGTGGTTGGCGTGCGCCAACAATTTCGACTGTTTATTTTCGCCAGTTGAGAGAAAAAACGGAAAAACATTTTCATTAAACATTCATATTTCCGAACGAACAATTAATGTTTCGCGAATCGATCGACATTAACGAGGCCAATAATGTAACGGAATAGAGGTAACGGTTCCGATATCGGTGCGTGCGTTGTTTCTTTTCGAATTTCGCGTGAGCGCGTACGTAACGTCGGCTGACGGGATCCGGAAATTGAAATAAACAGGGACGAGGCAAGTTTACATCCCCACGGTTCGTTCGCGTCGAGCCGTTTCCCGGCCGAGAGAGCGCGACCCTTCCCTTCCGTCGCCTCGAATTCTAATGAATTTTCCCGAATCTCGTAAATCTCGGCCCCTCTCGCGACGATCGAAACGTCTCTTCGCAAATTTCACCGTCCTTTTTTTCATTTATCTAATTATCGCCTGGGGCTAATTAATCGTCAACGAAAATTCGAGGCTATAGATTTACGATTCACTCTATAATTGGGAAATCAAAATTCGAGATAAAACGACTATTACGCAGGCGTACGTTGCAGGGAATCAGCGTTCGACGTAGGAGCTCAAAGAGTTGAATCTTCTTAAATCTCCTCCTCTTCGCAAACGAGTCTTAACGCGAGGAAAAACTACTCGTACGAGAGTGGATTTCTTTACGCGAAATTCTTTTGCGTTGAATACTTAATCGTCTGGATCGAAAGTATTTGGAAAAGGGATCCGTGCTCGTGAATGACCCAAAGACGGGGCAGAGCTCACGTAGAAAATGCGACACGATCCTTCGTTGGTGGGGAGGAAGGGGGGTTTATCGACCCCCCTGGAATTCGAAATTATTGGCCCGGTGTTCATCGAGCCTTGCTCCCATTTCCTCGTCGACGAAGATGGCTCAGGTGCGTCGCCTGCGGTATCGGAGACGAGCCGAAACACCTCGACGCTCGTGAATATCGATCGACCTGGTCGATTAAAATACCACGACCCGCGGTGATGCTCCTCCTCCTTCTAAGACCGAAGATAAAACCGATATATATATATATAGATTCGTTCGAGTTTCGAAATATCGGACGTAACAATATTCACTCGTTACAAAATTATTGGAGGAAACGAATGGTTTGGTTGTTGCAGAAGAGCGATCCTGACGAATCCAGACCTCCTGTCCAGCACACCGTGGTCAAAGCTGTTGGAGAACGATTTCTGGGGCACGCCGTTGAGCGATCGAGGCTCTCACGGGAGCTACAGGCCCCTCTGCGTGGCCACGTTTCGCCTGAATCATCTGTTGGGAGGGCTCGAGCCTTGGGGCTATCATTTGGTGAACGTCGCGTTGCACGCCGCCTGCACCGTGCTAGTGGTCAGAGTGGCCAGAAAGGTAAAGAGCCAACGGGGTTAATTCCGTTCGAACGGAATGGAGCCTGGATTGAAATTTATCGAGCCGAGTTGGCGAAAAAAGACGGGAGGGGATCGGTCCATCTGATTTTCCATTAACTCCGGACACATTGCTCGGTTTGATTTCGCCGGTCCGGCCACCAGAGAAAACGAAATAATAGTTGACACCTGTAGAGCCCGCGCGTCACACGTGATATCTTGATAACGTCGCGAGTTATGACGTAATAAAATTTTATTACGCCACGTTTAATACCGAAATGTTATGTTAATAGCCGCGCGTCACTCGATAATGCCGACGCTATCGCAATAACGGATCATCGAGATTCGAATCGTCGTTTCGTTTCTCCGTGCGCTTTCAACTTTTTCGATCCTCGCCCGCTCTCGTCTCTCGGTTCGGCTGGATACGCGAAATATCATCCGTCTTCTTGCTCGAAATCGAGAGACGGCAACCACCACCACGGTTTAGAGATTAGAAATCTCGGATCGCATTTATCGGATTAAAGGAAATCGTGGAATAACTTTGCTGAAACCTCTCTCTCTCTCTGCGTTGTTGGTCGGTTCACCGAGAATTTCTCGCGTTTTCCAGGTGCTGCCGGGAAGGAGCAGCCTGGGCCACGCGATCACCGGCTTCCTGTTCGCGGCGCATCCGATCCACAGCGAGGCGGTGGCCGGTGTGGTCGGTCGCGCCGACCTCCTCGCCTGCCTCTTCACCCTGTTGGCGTTCCTCGCGTACAGCGCCCACTGCGAGCGCGCCAGGTCGCCGTTTCCCTTGATCCTGGCCCTCGTCTCCTCCACCCTGGCCACCCTCGCCAAGGAAACGGGGATATCCTCGCTGGCCCTTTGTCTTCTGTGGGAGTTGTGCCGCGGCGAGTCGAGTCGAAAGGTAAGCACGCTGAATATATTATCGATAATGAACTTTCCTTTCGACGAAGCTGTACACGTATTAAGGTGTCCCATAAGTTTCTTTCGCTAGGAATGACTTTAACCGGTTTTATACGAACATGCAGACTTATCTATTTATAACTTATTTATTTATAATTTATGGCATAGGTTTCGCTCGTCCCAGAGCTCTTTTAAAGTACGTTTCGTCGGTGACACGGTCTCTTTTAAAAATTTTTCTCTACACCGTTCGATATGAATAAGCAGAGAAAGTATTTGTGGCATGTTAATGCTTTAAAAAAGGTGATAGTGCGGAGATTTCTATTGTTTACAATGGAAATTGTAATTGGTTTGAGGGATTTAGAGGTGGCAATTTTGACTCGAAAGTTGATGAAGGCCGCCAGCAATGACGAGTACGAACTTTATCGAGGCCATGCTCGCTGAAAATTCGCGATATAATGGATGCAAGAGATAGTGGATGCCACTAATATTTCCAGGAAAACTGTGGATTACCTGACCAAGATGGGATCGATGTGAAGCTTGGGTTCCACTCTACGTGCGATTTCCTTTTCCAGCGACACGAAACAGATCCTTTTTTAAAGAGACTTGGATCAAAATGTGCATCGAGAACGCACTTGATTTAAGGACTAAATAGATGTTCAATTGTCTTTGAAGAAAGTTCTTTTGGTGGGATTGGAAAGGTTTAGTCAACTATGAGCTCCTTTCTCAAAGTGAAACCGTCAATTTTGGAAAATATTGCGATCAGCTTGATAAATTGAAGTAGAAAAACGTCCAAAATTGACGAGGTAAGAGAAAAGGTGTTACAGTTCGATTGACACATTCTATCGCATCTTCCATCCTCCCCAGATCTTACTATTACTTGTTCCTGTTATTAAAAAAATTCTCTCCACGATAAACGATTCCAATTCGCGAGCGAAATAAAAAGGCACTTCGAGCAATATTTTGCGAATAAACCCCAACAATTTTGAAAAAAGGGAGTGAAACGAGAGATGGAAGGAGGCGATAGATCGGAACGGTTCACGTATAACGCATAATAAATCAACCTTAAACAATATCGCGTATTCACTTCGCATCAAAAAAAAGAAAGAAACTTACTAGACACCCTAATATATCTCGTTCTCGAACTCATGAACGCTTCAAACGAGCAGATATCACTTCTGTGTCTGCTCGAGATACCTTCCACTCAACCCACTCGTCGAACGAAATCTATGCTCGGTTCGTTTCGATCGTCGAGCTACCTCGTTCCCCGCCACAATTTCGCCGAATCGGCGCGAAATGGATTCGTGATGCGTGCACGAATCCACGAGGGACGCGGAAGTCTTGCCTCGCATTATCGTAAATTAACGTTTCGAGAGGGAGAGAGTCATCGCTCCGTGCGTTCCTTCCTCCATTCGCCGGCCATTACGAATATTAACAAGCGAAAATGGACCGTTGGAAACGACGTAATCAAATTACCGTCGAAAGTAAGGGCGAGGCGAGGGGAGGGGTAACCTCGTCGTAACCTCGGATTAATTCCATTCCTGGCGTCCGTCGATAACCGCCAACCTGCGATTACATTGCTCGCGTGTAATTGGCAAGGGAGGGGGTCAATCGTCGTCGAATTTATCGAACTACTGGTCCACGTATCGCGACAGAGAGGCGTCTCGAGTCTTATCGGTCCCGCGCGAAGGAACCCTCGTCTAACGGCGCGTGATGGAAACGCGACCATGCCGGCCGTGTTCTGGCGCGGACAGCGGCCTTGATGCACGGCGTCGAGCCACCTTCCGCTTCCTCCGCCTCGCGAACCTTGGAGGCGTTCTTCTCGCTTTTCCCCCCCGACATCCACCGGATGCGCTGGATGCATCGGACGCCTGGCCGTGATGCATGTCGCCGAACCAGGCCGACAGGGTTGGAGGGCTGCCAACCATCGTTCTCTCCGCGCGCTCTTTCGAGTGTAACTTCCGCCTTCCTTCTTTCTCTACCCCCATTCTCGTTCCATTCTCCCTCTCGTTCATATCTTTCTTTTTATCGTTTTTATCTTCTTATCCCCCGAATCGGGCCGAAATCGACGGATCCTCCTCGAGGGATGCAAAATTGTTTCGTTGTTGTTAATGGAACGTTACGGCTCTCGTCCTTCGTCGAAGCAAGTCTTTATTCGCCAAACTTCGGCCCGAGAATTCTCGCGGGTTTATCGCGAGGAGGGAAGATCAGGTGTAACTTGGCGAATTATTCCTTCAACTTGGCCAAAGTTCTTTGGCCCTGCGAGAGCTATCCTGCCTTGATTAGCCCTCGTCGAATTCGCCGTCGTTCGACGGGAAACACCTCGGCTTTCCTTCCCGTCTTGCTCGAAAGTGATCGGCGAAGGTGCCGCCTTCTTCGAGCCGCAGACTCTCCGTGTCGTCCCATCCTCCACTTTCAACTTCCCAATTCACTGCGACCGATCTTTTCCGCCCTGCGCGGCTTAAAAGCATCGTCGGGGGAATCTATCGCGAGCGATGGGATCGCGGCCAACAAAAGGCCGGGCTGGCAATTCCGGGTCCCGCAATTATCGCCACTTCTTCCCGCGGCCTCGCAATTTACCATTAAAATGTCGCTTTCGCGTTACCTCGCGCCACGGCTCGCTTTAAAAGCTTTCGACGTTACTTTTCATTTGGCCGGAACCACCACCGCCGCCTCTCGAAAGCGTTGCGTCGATTAAGCGTGCCTCGCACGCTCCCCTTCCCTCATTTCCTTATAACCCGCCGTAATTATATTCCACGTTAAACTATTTTCCATTTCCTTTAATTTCCTCCTTTCCATTTTTATTCCCCTATTCCGTTTTCGTCCCGAACCACGAAAACTATCGTCGACGTTTCGTTCGTCGAAATTCGAAATACGATCGTCCTCGACGGAAGAGCGTTCCATGCGCATTATTCGGGTAGCTCTCCAATTCCGTTTATGCCGGCCAAGGGACCGTCTCTCGTTGTGGAAAAATAACGGGACTCGAATTTTATGCTGGCCTGTTACTATGGAGGCAGTTGCGTATTTCCCTCTCTCTCTCTTTTTCTTTTCGAAGGCGCGGCAATTTTTGCGGATATCGTAGCTCGAGCGTAGCGAGCTTTCTAAAAAAAGGAAGAGGCTCGGGTTTTAAATTAATGCGAAACGCTCCGGATTCGAGTTAGTTTTCGGGAATCGTTGTTCATTATTATCAAGATCCCTCCTTTGACCGATGCACGAACGTGCCCACGACGGCTTTAATTAATCTTCCAATTAATTCCGCGATCAAGGAAGAAAAAAGAAACGCGTACACAAACGAATCGACATCAATTAGGATCCTAATTAATCGCTCGATCGAGAATGGAACCGCGGTAATGATTCGTGGCCATTCGTTGAGCCATCAATTACCATGAATTTTCCATTCATCCTCCCCCCCTCTAATCGCTCCCCTCTACGTTCAACCTCCCTCTCTCTCTCTATATATATATATATATATATATACATACACATACACAAGCACACGCTTTCTCTCTCTTCCAGGTGAATTGCGGCCTCGTGACTCGGACGCGCAGCATCGGCATCCTTTCGGGCAGCCTGGCCCTGCTCGTCCTCGGCAGGCTGAGGATCACGGGGACGAGGCCAGAGTTCGCCAGCGCGGACAACCCGACCGCGAGGCACCCCTCCCGCTTCACCCGCGGCCTCACATTCCTCTACCTGCCCGCGGCGAGCGCGAGGATGCTGCTCTGCCCCAGCACGCTCAGCTTCGACTGGTCCATGGACGCGGTGCCCCGCATCACCACCCTCCTCGACGCGAGGAACCTCGAGTCCGCCTTCCTCTACGCGGCGTTGATCGCCGCCTCGATCTGGACCGTGAAAATCCTTCGCCTGCCGCCCCGCCGCTTCGAGCTCGCCTCGGCCCTCGCGGCCCAGTACCCCCGCGGCTCCGTCTCCTCGAGGTGCCCGGTGTGCGCGGGCAGGCGGGCGGGCGGCTGCCACACGGACGGGTGCCGGGCGGCCAACAACAACAACAACGGGCCGATCGGCACCGACTGCCACTGCGCCAAGAGGTTGGCCAGCGGCGCCGCCTCGGGCTGGGGCTACGGGGGGCGGACGGCCGCGAGCGGCGTCGCCGCTTCCCTCGGCCTCCTCGTGCTCCCCTTCCTCCCAGCCAGCAACCTCTTCTTCTACGTCGGCTTCGTGATAGCGGAGAGGATCCTCTACCTGCCGAGCGTGGGCGCGTGTCTGATCGTAGGCTCGGCCATCTCGGGCTGCTACCACGCGGCGAGGAGGCACGGCTCGAGGAGGAGGGGCAGGGCGGTCCTCGTCGCCGCCGCTCTGCTCGTTTGCCTCATGTCGGCCAAGACCTTGTTGAGGAACACCGACTGGTTCGACGAGGAGAGTTTGTACAGATCGGCGTTGCACGTCAACCCGCCCAAAGGTGAGAAAGAACACCAAGGGGTGTTCGCCCTTGAGGTGCTTCGCGAACTTAAATCTCGTTTCGATCTCCATCCTCTCCATCCCTGGGAGGGAAGAGGTAATAAGGGGAGGGAGGTAATAAAGATTGGTCGGTCGCGCGTGCAGGACGAATTAAAAAGATAACGGGTGTAATAAAGAGTCGCGTGCTGATAAACGATATGATAAATGATAAACGAACGGAGGGGGAGGGGACGGCGATGATCGAAACCAGATACGTCCGCGGGGAGGAAATATATGGGCCGACGTAAAAATGAAATTCCGCGTATCGCTGCCGAGTTGTACGGCGCCAACCCGGCGCTATCCCCTTCTCATCTCCTGTAAAATTCTTCTTGGCCAACCTGGATATATACGCGACATGCGATGATAGCGACTCCCACCTCCTTCGCTCTATCTTCCATCCCTTATCCGTTTCCGTGTTTTTAAACCTTTTTGAACGCGTTTAACACGCGTACTGTTTATCGAGGGGGCAAGTTTATAACAACGGTGCTGTTATATATACCGCGAGAATCTTATATTCTTTCACGAATTCTTTCCACCTTCGCTTTTGTAAGAACAAAACATCGCGTTTATTTTTCCCTTGTGCGAAAGAATGCATTTTTGTTAACACGGATTTATCGTCAAAGGTAATATTTTATGCGTTAAATATCAAATTCGACTCGTTCCTAAAGATAAATCGCGTTCCATATCTCATCAAAAATGCATATAACGCGTAACGTTATTAGTAATAATCATTAAAGACACGTTGAACACGTATTTATATTAATTCACCTCTAAAAAATAAAATTACATTTTTACCCCATCAAAAATGAATGAATTTTTATTCAATTCAATCGGCAGCTTATTATATGACGCGTTATATGACGAATATGCTCCTTCGATTCGCCATCCAAACTTTGACGTATAATCCAGGATATTCGTATTCCCCCCTCCTCCTCCTCTTCCTCCTCTTGCTCTGCAGTTCGATGAATCGGTGATACGGATGAGAGTGCATCGGTTCCTCCGCCGGTTCCTTTCCCCCTCCCCCCGTCCCTTTATCGTCCCCCTTATCCGTCTCTGTCCGTTTTTTCCCAGCCCAGGCTTTTTACCCAGGGTTTATCTCGTCCCCAGCCCCCTAATTACCCGTAGGTGGGCGAACGAACACGATTATTAACGCGGTCGCCTCGGTTTTCATCTCCGCTCGGCCAATTCCCTCTTCTTCGAAACGATGCTCCACGCTCGCTTTGTCCCGCCTTTGTTCCCCTTTTAATCTACGCGAAGAAAGGGAAGGAGTGGAGGGCGCGAACGAAAACGGAATTCGGTGGCGTGTCACCGAAAACTCCATCATCCCTCTCTCTCTCTCTCTCTCTCGACAACCGTTTTAATCCCGATCGCGTGCGTTTCCTCGGCCGTTCGGCAAATTTGCGTAACGAGAAGGGAGGGGAGGGGAGGGGTTCGAGATTATCGGTCACGAAAGAACGTGGGTGGCTCGTGAAGTTAAACCCTTCAACGAGTCCGGGAGGATCCGACTTCCCCGCTTCGCGACTCTTCGCTTTTTTCCCTGCTCTCTCAAGTTGAAAAGTGGAGCCAAGTCGAAACGTGAGGTTAGAGAGGGGTCTTCTTCGTCCGTTTATTCCGCTCGTCGCGACTATCGATTCGAGATAACGGGTCGGTTATTATTTTTTTTTTTTTTTTTTTTTTTCTTCCTTTTCCTCGCACTCGGGAACGAAGGTTTCTTCGAGGAGAGTGATTAAGCGTGTCCCGGGGCGGTTTCGAGGGAAAGAATCAGGGGCTCGATTTTGCAGGGATGGAGGGTGGCGATAGCGAGCGTAAAATCGAGGCGAGGCGAGGCGGGAGCACGGAACACGCGCCGCGCCGCTCGATAGAATCGCGCGACGATGAAATATGCTTCGAGCCGATTTATCGCCTTTATTTATCGCCGTTGATTTCGAAACTGCAAGCCTGCTCGCAAGCTTGTGGATTATCGGCCGAGTTACCTGTTATAGGAATCCTCTATTTTTCGTTTCGAAGGAGAGGGAAGGGAAGTGGGGAAAAAATGAGAGCAAACGAGAAGGCGAAGGAGAGAAACGGAGGAGGCTTTTTTTTTCCTCCCCCTCCCCTTTTCTTTGGAAGGAAAAGGGAGAAGAAAATTTGTCGGTTTGGAAATTCGAGTCGTGAGATCTTGCACGAACGAAATTTTTCTTCTTACATTTTTATCTCTTCCTCGGTTCGGAGTGGAAAATTTAAGAGGGGAAAGATTTAACGAGAGGATAAATATTCTCGACAATCCGAAGCGAGCACGCGAAACATACGAGCGGAAGAATGAGCGGGATAGGGAGAAGGACAAGTGTGTGAAATTTGCGGGGCGGTGATGCGTAATAAAGGATAATCATTTCTCGATTTCGTGCCCCCTTTCGCCCCTTCTTCCCGTATTTCGCATTCTCCCCTGGCCGCAAAGAGGCGCGCGCGCGCGCGCGTTTCTTTTGTCCGCCCCGTGACGTCCCATCTATCATCCGCTTCATTTACATCGCGCAGTCACTGCACGCTGCTCTCTAATTCGAGCTCGCGCGCGCCCCATTTCGCCACGCCACGATTGAAAAGAGCCGGCTAACTAGATCGAATCACCTCGATCGTGGGAAAAATGTGGAACGCCTTTCCCTATTTTTTTCTTTCCTCTTTTCTTTTCTTTTTCTCTCTCTCTCTGCTCTCCTTCCAAATCCTCTGAGAGAAATCTTGGAAACGCGGCTGTCGGTTGTCGTCGAACGCGACAAACGACGCTCGATATTTCTCTGGAGGAAGAAGAAGAAAAAAAAAAAAAGAAAGCTGCTCGCCAATTAAAATCGCTCCCCGACTTAAATTTGCGCGGACAAAAAACTCGTGATCGAGTTATATCCGCGTTAAAAAAGTGCACAAGGCCAAGTGTTTAACGCGCTAATGAAAAACAATTTGAAGCGTTAAATTGCAATTTTTTTTTTAAACAATCCCCGTCGTCGAAAAAAGGAGGAGAGGAAGGATCCGACGTTACTACGACGATTCGTTGTTTCCTCCCCCTTCTTCTCTAGGAAATCTCTCTTTCCTCGCATTTCGATGGAAACGTATTTATAATTATAATCGCCGTACAATTTCGTATTTCCCCCCCCCCAACCAAAAGATTCCCACTCTGCGTCCAAGAGCGAAGGAAATTTCGAGCAATCGCTTCTCGATCATCACGGTTCGAACGGTTGGAAACGATTTTCCGGAATCGGAGGGAAACGGAGCACGAAGGTCGAGGCAATTTTACGAGCGCGGGATTCATTTATTACTCTTTGCTCGAGTGGCCATCGGTGCGTGGATCGTGGAGGAGAGGGGGAGGGGTCGGGAGGAAAAATGTTTTATCGCCGATATTGTTGGCCCAAGATAAAAAGCGGAAGAAAGAGGGGTGGGTGGAAGGGGGCAGCAGCTCGCTCCTCCACGATATTCCCTCTATCCGGCTCCCCCTCCCTCCGCCCCTCTTTTCGAGGCATCGCGTGCGCGCCCTGCTTTATTGCTCGTAAATAGAAAGAAACGGAGGGAAAAAGGACAAAGGGGTTGGTGGGGGATGAGGTGAGGTCTCGACGAGCCGTGGCTGCATCCCCGCGCCTTATTGCTTCTCGAGGGGAGCGGTCGTGCGTTTAAAAATCTATCGCGAGAAGAGATGTATCGCTCCTCCGCGCGCACGATTCCGTTGTACATTGTTCGTTGGCCGACATGACTAAGTTGTACGTCATGCGTACGAGGGGAATACGATGGGATGCGTAACAGGAAAGCAATAAAGAGATAAATATCTCGCTCCAGTTTTCTAAGATCCTCGTTTCTCTCTCTCTCTCTCTACGAGGAGGGGAACCACGTTTTTCTTCTCTCCTTTTTCCTTTCCTCCCGATTCTAACGAATGTCCATCGCGATTGTTGCAGCTTATGGTAATTTGGGCAGCGTGCTGAGCGCCCAGGGACGCGTGGCGGAGGCGGAGGAGGCGTTCGTCCAGGCGCTTCGCTATCGACCGAACATGGCGGACGTACACTACAATCTGTAAGTACAGCCACGTGCATTCCGAATAATCCACTTTGCTATTTCTCCCTCCCTCTCTCTCTCTCTTTCTCATCGATAATAGCCTTTCTCATCGCTCCACGACGCGATAAACAAGCCGGATCACCGGACGGGTAATTTATCTAAAAATCCTCCCCTCCCTCCACTTTGATCTTCGCTTCGAAACAACGAGCGATTTATCCGGTTTCCCCCTGTTTAATAATAAACACATATTACGAAAGCGTATTTTCCAAAGCTTGGAGAAGTTGGACAAGGAGAGTTTCATTATGGGAAAACTCACGGCGGAAATCCAAAACTCTCCAAGCTTCGTATATATATATATATATATATATATTTCGTCATCCAAGATTTATGAGACGCCATGCAATGGCGGAAACTTCTCCCCCCTCCTTTTCTTTCTCCCCTTGTCCTTCCAGCAGCTACGTGTCGCGAATCCCCGCCCCGGCGATCTTGAAAATCCCAACGTCCGAAATTCTGAAATCCCTCACACGCGCGAATCCTTCGAGTTTCGAATTTCGCCTCCCCGGCAACCGTAGCGCAAACTTCCGTTTCCTCCGCGTTGCTACGTGGAAGCAAAGTGGAAGTGGGCTAGTCCACTGACCCCTTCCCCCCTTCCTCTCTTCCTGAATCCGAAGGAGAGGGAAGGCTGTCGTAATTTGCGTAATCCGCCACCGCTTCGCAAATCTTGCGCGAGCGGAGCGTGTTTTCCGCCGAGTCAAGCGGCCGCCTTTTCGAAATGGCGGGGAAAGGCAAGAGATCGAATCGTTCGTTCGAATCCATCGAGCGGGCGCTATTGGAAAAGCGTGGGTGTGAATTTCGCCTATCGATCCTCCCGTTTATTTATTCACTATTACGCCGAGTAACTTGGCCGAGAGCAGGAGATCGAACGTCGCGAGACACTTTGAGGAGGACATTTTGACGAACGAAATCAAATCGTTCGAATCCATCGAGCGGGCGCTATTGGAAAAGCGTGGGTGTGAATTTCGCGTATCGATCCTTTAATATTACGCGTAACTTGGCCGAGAGGAGGAGATCGAACGTCGCGAGACACTTTCCTTTATCGGCCAACGCGAGAGAGAGAGAGAGAGAGAGAGATCCTTCTCTTGCTTCACCACCGAGTTTCGATCGGTGGTCTCGTCGTCGTGTTTCACTCGAGGAAGAGGAGGAAGCTCGTCAAGTCGTGGCGAGTCGATAAGTGGCCGGTGGCCGTCCCTCTGCGATAAGGCCGCCGCTCTCCACGTAACATACGTTCGGTGCAACGTGGTTATCCATTATCTCTGACCGTAAGAGTGCGGTGCGTTCTCGAGGGAGCTCGCTCAGAGCTCGATACGAGCTACGTTCTTTTTTGGGGCAAGGAAAATCGAGGAATGGTTCGAGTTTATGGAGGGTGTGTTTGGATTCGATAGCTTCTTTCGAAGGAGATTTTTTTTTTTTTTTACGGGCTAAATTCTCGCAAACATTGTTATTGCGTTAACTTCGAAGCGTAGTTTCAGAGCAGTCGCGTGATTTCTCGAACTTCTTTCATCGATCATCAACTGCTTTAAGCGTTATTCGAACCATTATTTCGCGGGATGCACACGCGACAAAGGAAAAGATGCATCGACGCGCATCGTCCATTCGAACGATCGATCGGATGGACGAGAGGACGTCAAAGCTGCGATGTTGATCGCCGCGACAGGATTTCACCGGGATTTCACGCTTACCTGTGTCTTCCGCGATTTGTTCTCCCGCCGCAAACAGCGTCCGTCGATTTCCAGCGATGGAACGATGGATGTTGATTTATTAAAACCCCCCTCCCCACTCGATCGTAGCTCATCCATCAAGGGAGAATCGGAAATTGATCGAGCATCCTTGCCTGATTGACGACCAAAGAAAAAAAAAAAAAAAAAGAAAAGAAAAAAAGAAACTCGCTTCGACAACAATGTCCAACGAGATAATTTTTAAATATTTTTAAAGTTGCTCGGCCGTCGAGAATCGAAACGTAATTGGTCGGTCGCGCTCGATGAATGGGGAAGGGGAGAAAGGTATCGAAAGAAGAGAGGGAGAGGCAGAGGGAGGAAAAAGGAGGGAAAAAATATAGGCGTAGCAGTCCGTGACACGTTAATTAAGCGTCGAACGAGAATTATTGGCCGCTTCACAGGCGGGTCGGCTTGGCGGATACGCCAATGGCGGTAATTACTCGACGGTAAATAGAATCAGTTGATTCGGCGGCGAAATTGACACCGAGTTCAAAGGAGGGTCGTGCGTCGCTTAATTGTCGTCGCGACGCCGGAGGTGCGACGCCGTGGTTACACGGTTGACGTTAAAGCAAGCATCTGTGCCGTGCATCGACGCGCGAAACTCCCTCGACGCGCTATCAGAGAGAGAGAGAGAGAGAGAGGGAGGGAGGGAGGGAGGGAGAGAGGCAGGTGTGCATCGTATCGCACGCGTATACCAAGTGACATCCACGCGGTATCCAAGCTGCGCAAGGGGGTGTTGGAAGACGGGTGGGGTGGTTGAGTGCAATTGAGGGTTTTCATAACGACACCGGTGGCGCGAAATTGCGCGACCGAGCTGTCGGCGAAAACGCTAACGAAATCAAACCGCCGCGATCCGAGAGAATTAATTTGCCCATTGTCTCGATGAAATTGAGAGAGAGAGAGAGAGAGAGAGAGCGGCGTCAAGGTGAAGCTGATTTGTCGAACGAAACAATTCGCTTTGAGCCTCTCGTCCCGCGAAGCCTCGTTCAACGCGTGCAAATATTTACACGCGTCGATATCTTCTTCGAGGTTGGAGCGAGGAGTGTCGTTTGTCTCGATTTCGAAAAAAAAAAAGGAAAAGAAAGAAAAAGAGGAGAAGGAAACGAAAGAGACGAAATCCATCTTATCCGTTCGATTTTTCGAGTGCAATAAACGCGGCCGGTAGGGAAGCATCGATCGTAAAAACCGTGCTCGATCGGTGTGCACGAGCTGTTGAGCATCGGGGAGGGATGCGTGGGAACAGATGTGGAGAAATATCGAGGCAAGTTTTTCTTCTTTTCGGGGAAGGAGGCAGAAGGAAGAATTAATGGTGGTTTCCGGGGAAAGTCAATATCGAGGATGTCGTTTATTGGGTCGTGGAGGGATTGGGGATTGGAAAATGGAAGAGGAACGTGGTTAACGATAAGGATAATGACGACGGAAATAACATACGTGAACAGATGCGACGAAGGAGAAACGATTGCGTACAATCTTTCTTCTCTTCGAATTTCGCAGAGAACGTGCCAACGTTTTTCCACGACGAAACGTAAACGACTCGATAAATTTCGTCTCTAAGGAAAGAGGAAAAATAGAAAAGGAATTAAACGCCTCGAATGTATACTTCAAACGATATATTCATCCGATTACGCGCGATTGATTTTGCCAAATGCAGTCGAAATAAACGAGATCTCTCTTCTAAAGCGATGGAGGTGGATGGTTGTTATCCAGCCAGTTTTTGGAAGGGTGGAATCCACTATCCGCACACCATCTATTTTCCTCCCGGTTTTGGTTAATTTGCATAGGGGCCAATCGCGCCGCCCCGATATATCCACGCTTGTAAAATGAAACGCAAGCAGTGTCGGACGTTTGATCGATCAGCCCCATTCAAAAATTGACGTCCCGATGTTCCTATTACGAATGACACATCGGTGTACGCCGGTTTTTATATATATATATACACACATATATACAGGTAGAACGAGGAGAACAATCGAGCAGCAACCAAGCCAAGATTCCAACACCGGTTTAAAATTCAAACAGCGCCTTCATCCCGGAATATAAAGCACGTTCCCAGAGATTCCAGCGGAATATAACGTTTCTTGAATATGAAAACGACTCCTCGACTCCTGACGTTTCTCGCAGGATTTCCCCTCCCCTCCCCTCTCTCTCTCTCTCTCTCTCTTTTTTCCTCCGTAACAAACACGATGAAAGGAGGGGCGGTGCGACGGGATCCTCGATATTTAATCGCGAAACGATTCATCGATTCCCGCGGAATCGCCATCTCTCGGGCGGAAGGGATGACGCTCTCTCGTCGAGTCCCCTAGAATCGGCAAGGCGAGGGCTGCGAATTGAATGGGAAATTGATGGGCTTCTGCCTGTCGGCCGTGTATACGCCGCGTATATCCGCGTATAGAACCCCCAACTAGATCGTGTCCTCTCCCTCTTCGTAGTCCTCTCTGCATACGGAACGCCGCCAAGGTGTACGTATGCGCCGCGTGCGTACAGACGCGCCGGAGTAAACCGTGGTCGCCCACCACGTTTGCCGACCACGTTGGTGTTTACCCATGCTGACCGCTTGAATATGTATCGTCCCGCCGGCGCTTTGATTGTGCGCCTTCGCAATTTGCATACGGAAGCGTCCACCCTCAAGACGCAACAGCCGCCTGCGTCCACTGCTTCCGCCTTCCGTCCGTTTTGCTCCTGCGGTTTGGATAGGCGGACTGACGTCCAGATGTGTGTGTACACCTGTTGGTATACATATGACGGAGGAGGAAGAGGTAGCTTTAACCGACTAAAATCTGACTCGTTCTGAAAATCTGAAACGCGACGGTAGCAGGAGGAGCTTGGAAATCCACACTTACTCTTCCGTCTCCGAGGAACGAAGGTGTCGTCGCCCCTTCGCGGGGAAGGGGGAGACTAGTTCCTTCCCATCAACTTTATCCGCGGGCGAACGCGGAGGATCCGGAAACGCTCCAACTTAAAGCAGCACCGGTGTCGGTGGTTGGTACGTAAAGGTGTTATCTCAGGTTTACGTCGACTGTTATCAGATACCACGTCGCCGGGAAACCTAGTTACACTCGAGCGCGATTCCACGAACAATCCTCCCCCCCCCTCCCACGTGATCCCCTTACTTTGAATCTTCTTCGAAATCTCACGTCGTCCCCGTTTCGTGTATATATATATATATATCGTGCGTTGTCGAATTCAGTTCTGTTTTTTTCTAAAAAGAATCCACTCTTCCCTCCTCGCGAATAATAATAACAATTGCAATTTTGGCTTGGTTTCGAAAGCTCGATACTTATCCGTGGATCGAGGCGGCTCGTTGCGCGTTGAAAAATCGTGGATTAATAAATCGCGTCAAAGTCGGGCAGAACGGTGGCAATTATCGTGCACGAGTTGCACTTTGCCGCCCACTTTACAGGACAATGCTCAATTAGTTCAATGCGCGTTGGACCGTGGAATTAAGTGGCGAGAAAGAGAGAGAGAGAGAGAGGGAAAAAATTCACTTATATTCGGTTATAAATTTCTTTTCTCTCCCTTTTTCCTCCCTCTCCTCCCATCGAGCTAGCCCCGTAACAGCTCGAAAACGAGTTGCGTGCACGGCGGAGATACGTAACGGATACGTAACGTCTGCTCTATTCAATCCGATCGTTTCTTTAATGCCATGATAAACGTGCACGGTTGAATGTACGGCTCGAATGAAACTTTGTTCTCCACTTGTTGCGCCCAACATCACTCTGCGTTACTCCACAACCATATTGCACAACCCAAGTTCTTCGAAACTTGGTTCGTGGCATGCACTTGGTTCCGAGAGCAACGTTTCATATCTTTCGGATCTTTCGAAATTTCGAATATTTCCCGTCTCGGATATCGAGATCGGATCGAACCACTTCCGAAAAATCTCGATACAATTTCTCGATTGTGTTATATACGTAATTATGTATACTCGAAATTGAATAAGTTGGCCGAATTAATTTCGAGACACGCGCGAAACAATTGGTTCCATTTATCGGTAATCACGGTTTTCAACTCTATTTCCCTAATAGGCCGACGCGCGTGCACACGCGCGTTGCATTTCCGTTAATTTTTAATACGTTCAATGGTTATACCCGAAACGTGACTCGAACTGTAACAGTCCGCAACTGCGTTTGACGGGTACGGTTATCTTTCAATTTGTATGAATGGCCCCGATTAAAGCGAGCCAACCACGGTTTACCTCAATGGGAATAATTGGTGCCGATCGAGTGAAATATTTGCGTATCGATAGGCGGGTAACGGGTATCGCTTTCAAAGAGATTTTACCCGATAATTCGCCATAATGCAGTTCCGTGATTCGCTTACGCGTCAACGTCACCAACGGTCGGAGGAGGAGGACGACGAAGAGAAGATATTAATTCGGAGGGGGGGATTAAACACACCTTCTTCGGAAGAAAAATTTCCATCTCCATCGATTCGTCCACCGTGATCGAATATCTTAAGGACATACAATTCCGAAGACGTTACGAAATCGTTAATAACGATTTCTCCCCCCTCGTGGCGCGTATTCGGCTCGAGTTATCGTTTATCGAGAATTAGCTTGCGCTAATTTGGAAGTCGGGGAGAAGACGGATTGGAACGGGAGCACGATGGACAATCGCGGAAGACGGAAACTTTCCCTCCCCTCTCTTGGCATAGTTTGACGCGTTTCCCTCGGGCGGAGGGAAGGAGGAGGAGGAGGAGGAGGAGGAGGAGGAGGAGGAGTAGAATGGGACACGACAGGAGGTTTGGGGGGAGGGGAGAGGCGGAAATACTCGACAGAGCCAAGTTTGGACGTTGGTGTTCGTTCGTGCAGCTGGATGCAGCTCGACGAGCGAAACTGGAGCGAGGTTAAATAGCTGCGAGGTCTCTCTCTCTCTCTCTCTCTGTCTCTCTGTCCCTCTCTCATTCATCTTCTTCGAAAATTATGAAAATCGGAGAAAGGAGAAAGTAAGATGGCGCGTAGGTGCGAGAAATCGGATCTCGATCTCGATCTCGATCTCGCGGGGGGGGAAGGGGAAAAAAAAGGAGAGGGAGGGATTGGTAAAGGCGAAGGATCTAATTTAGGGGTGGTGGAAAGTTGTTCGCGGAATTTGATCCCCAATACGAAAAAGGCAAACTTTAATGAGATCCAGGAGATCGTTTATGGATCAATTTAAACTTGGCTTTATCAAATTTCTTCGAATTAACGCCGTGGGAAATGAAGTTTGGATCGGAAGTTGTGAAATCATCATCGTTCAAAGGTCAACATTAGCGGTATTTTCGGTATCGTGTTCCGGAGGGGGTCACAACAAAAACGCGGAGGGAAAAAAAACCAAAGCTCGAGCAAACTTCTCCAAAGGTTACTTTATAAAACTTGAAATACTCGCAGCTACTCCGGCGTTTCGAGTTTCCTTCCTTCCTCCCTTCCTTCCAGGATTTCCAAGAATTTTCCAACCAAGTATTTCTATGGGGAGTTCGAATGGGAAGGCGAAAGGTCAAACGCAAACACGTTTAATATCGTCTCTCGCGCGAAACGAAAAATAACCGATGCTGTTCTCCTTTCTCGAGGAAGAAACTTGGAAAGAGATGGGGGAAAAAGCGATTCCTCCACCTCGCATTGAAGCGAGCATCGCTTCTCCCGAAGGGAAGTCATCGTCCTTGTCGCAAGCGCGATAGTTCGATACGTTAATCCGTTAAGTCGGAAAATTTATCGAGTTGAAACTCGGTTTAATCCGGGACCGATGTAGACGCGACCAGACCGAGTTGTGTAGCTCTCCTTGTAACCGGTACTGTAACGTACACCGAGGGAAGACGGATACGGAAGGCTGAAAGGGAGAGACAGAGAGAGAGAGAGAGAGAGAGAGAGACGGAGAGACGGAGAGAAGGAGAGTGGAGAGGTTTGGAGACCTTAAAAGCCGAGCCTGTCTCCCGAATTATCTTGCCGCGCTCTCGAGGTAAACCAACTTGATGAATTAATTAGTTTCGAGGAAACGACGAAAAGAGAGGTGTGCCTGACCACTACTCGGCTATGAAAGGTTCCTCTCTTAGACGACCGCGTGCACAAGAGAAGGGTGAAGGGTGCGAATTGGCTAAACGAGACAAATTGCGCGACGAATGGAGCAACCGCGCCGCCGTGTTCGGACAATGGTGCTTTAACTACGGAATTCATGAATCGTCGATGACTTGGCTCCAATCGTATATATATACGTGTACCAATCGGAATAACAAAGGAAAGAGAGAGAGAGAGGGGGAAGGAGGACGGAGGAAGACGTTGAAAACGAAAAGAAAATCCGGATAGAATCCGGGGTTTTAGAAATATGGGGAAGGAAAGAAAAAAAGGCGTCCCCCTCTTCTCGAAGGGAAAGTTGAAAATACAAACGTGGAAGAAACTGAGCGGATAAACGTTTATCGAAAGTCAAAGATATATGTGTACAATGTTGGAAGATGAAACGATAGCGAATAATACGCGTATATCCTGTTTCGCGTCTCGCGCGAGTCATCGATATCATCCGACTCGGTTGAGTATAGACACGTGTATAAATATAAATCTGGGAAATGAAAGGGAAGGAAGGAAGGGAGGGAGGGAGGAGGAGGCACACGTGGAGGGGGGAGTCGAAGATAAAGGAAGTTCGGAGTGTGTGCTCGACCCGGATACCGCCAAAGTTTTCGAGAGCTATCCCCGACGCCACCCCAAGGGATCGAGCCACGCATACGATCCTCCCTCTCCCTTCCACGAATTCTCCTCCCCTCGAAAAATCCCCTCCCCCTCAAAATTCCGCGGAGAGGGAAATTTTTCTCGAATCTTTCTCCTTTTTCGTTCCATTCCTACCTATTATCCGACAGCGCAGAAATTCCATTGCACAGTTTCGTTTCATCGTTGACCGACATCGACGGAGAATCCCTCCGGTTCCGCGGTTTACAATCACGAAACGAATTCGACGAGATCTCGTCTCGTCGCTGAAAAATAAACCCTCCCTTCCCTGGACTGTCCAAGGACGGTTTCTCCCCGATCGAAAAGCCACCAACGAAATGTGGTAGTCGAGGGAAGAATTGATTACTGAAAATTGATTACCCGATCCTTAATCGCCCTTTCTCGATACTCGTCGACCATCGATACAATACCATCGTCAGATATATCAGCAACGATTTATCCAATGATTTATCTCCATCCATTCTTCTTCCTGCTCCACGAGTCTCCGACCGCGTAACGCATCCGAATCGAGTAACGCTCTCTCGTATTCAGAACGTTCTCTCCCCTTCAAAGAAAGGGAATACGCCGTTATTTCGATTTTCTTTCTCTCGAAGACAATCTCGAAGGATTTTTTTACCCTAAAAGAAAAAAGAAAAAGAAAACGTGCAATTCTAATTCTACTCTTTCCCCCTAGAATCATCCCCCTAGAATACAGGACGCGCACTGTTTCAACGTTGTTTCACCGTTGTTGCGAGAGAGAGAGAGAGAGAGAGAGAGAGAGAGAGAGGTGGCGGTGGGAACTAGTGATAGTAAATAACTTCCGGATCGATACCGTTTGTTTCGCGCGCTCGCCCTTCATAAATTTTCAACAGGGGAAACCGTTGGCTCGGGCGGAATATAACGAGGTCGGCACGAAACCACCCCCTCCACCGGTGGATCTTTGAAATTCGAACAGTATTCCGTTCCAATACCGAAGGAATCGCGGTCAATTTCGCGAGCGCGGGTCCCGAAATCGAAGGAGAAAGGAGAGGGGGGGAGGAGGGAGAAATGGCGATCCTACGGCTCGTGGACACACAGCCTGTCGTTTGTACGAGCCGTTTGCGCATCAGCCGCTTGTCAGACGGCAATGTCTGATAATACAAAGCCCCATACCGAGTTCGGCCTTCCGCCCTCGGTACACCGGCAGCGCAATCAGTACGAACAATCAGTTTGCGGAATAGCCGCCGCTGGACACACAATCGGCGTCTTCCGGTGATTCACCGGCTTAAAATACGATTATAATTCCCTTTTGTCCCCTAAATCGTCCTGCCGCGCTTCTATCCCCCCCCCACCCCTTTCCCCGATCAAACATCGCACTCGATATATTCCATCCCCGATATATTCCGCCCTCCCGTCATCATCAAAAGCGAAAGAGAGGAGGCACTTGGAAACCGGCTGCCTCGAGATTCCACTCGGTCACAGGCGAACGCTCCGGTCATTGGTCGGATCGAGGGCTCTCTTCCTTCCCGCATATTTTCCCTTTCGACTACTTTCTTTCTTCCTTCCTTTTCCTCTTTTCCCTCTTATTCCTTCCCCGCGCGAATATTTCGTATTCAAGACGAGTATTAAAACGATATATATATATATACACGCGATCGAGGGAGGAATTTTCCAACTTTGAAATAATAACACTCCCTGGAATTCGTGATTTCCATTCCATCCAAGGCAAGTAGGAGAAATTAGACAGGCGGTCTGTTTCACGATGATAGAAATAGAGAGAATCGTGTCGCATCGCTTTCCGCGATCCTGTGTCCCTGATTCGATTCGCACGTCTCTCTACCCATCCCCCCTCTCTCTTATCGCTATCCCTCCCCTCATCGACCGCTGTACGCGCACACATGTACGCCTCTTCATCCTTCCGCCGATCCCCAAGCTTCCCCTTCTCGATATCTGCCCGATGATCCTCCCCCCTCTCTATCGTATCGTATCCGCTGTGCATCCGTGGATTTCTCCACGAATCGAAAATGGCGATTCGTACGACGATTACTTACTCAAATATCGGCGAGATAATGCAACGGATCGACGGCAGCCTCTTTCTATTCGAGGATTCAATGCGCGACGCGATGCGTACGCTTTGCGTCAAAGGCTCGTTCCGGGCGGAAGATCGCGGGGGGCCGTTATCGTTCGATACACGGTTTCCGCGTGGGTCGAAACACAAATAGGTAATTAGTATTCCAAAATGATGGGGGGAGGGAGGGTTGAATGGTATCGGGGTTGATATGGGGGCAGTGTGATGGCAGATGCCCCGGTCGAACGAAAGCGAAAAGCCAGATCGTCAGGGAAGAAAGGGATGGAACGTTGGAATGGAAATTGGGATCGAAAATTTTGGGATCGAGGATTTGACAGACGCTTTGGGCGCCTGCCTCGTTCCCGTGTCATCATTTACGAGAATCTGTCAATGTTCGACGAAAAAATGACCGTATCGTTAAGAGGAGAGCGATCGACCACATCTGAGCGTAAAAATTGACGCGTTAAGCTCGACGAGCTTGACAATTAAAGTTAGAGAGGATCGACATCCCTCTCGTCGTACCACCTTCGTAACTGTGTTTAACTCAAATTGCTTCGAACTCGATAAACACGAATAAGCCGACGATTTTTTTCCACTTCTCGCTCGTTCGCCCCCAGAACCGTATTAACAAAGCAGCGACAAGTTATTTATTTCCCCGCGGCGGGCCGAAAATGATGGACACGGGTGTAATCGCGTTTCGTCGAATCGAATGGATATTTGTTTTAATATGGACGCGAAGCGGCGCGGCGGACAGGAAGCTCGCGTAAATCCCGCCGAATATCGTTCCACCGTTGTCCGTATAATGGTAACAGTGGACGCAGAAATTGAATTAATAGGCGTCGAACGCGCGTTACAACCGAGCTCTCTCTCTCGTCACCGGAATCGATACCTCCGAGATTGTACCGATCGTAAATCTTCTCGATCGCGGGCGTTCGTCTTTGATTGCTCGGTCGCGTCTCGCACCGTCCAAATTTACCATCGCCTCGAATTTTACGTCTCCGTTAACCTTTCGGAGGGCAGAGGGGCTGTTCTCGTTGCCATAAACTGCGATTCACGCCGCGTACACCAAGAGGTGATCGATAAAAAATACGTGAGCGAGGGGGATGTACGTAGATCCACGGTAAATAATCGGTTCATCCCCCTGGCTAATAAGATAAATCGAACGCCTATCTCTCGATCGTATAATGCGGGCCTGGATTTAAGCGGTGGCCCGCTAATTGCGCGCGTTGTTCCGGAACCATTTAAATCGGTTCACCGCGAGGGATGTAATCGTCGCCTCATTCCATTCGGAATGAACCGAAAAAGCTCCCGATTCTTTCCATCCTCGAGAAAATCGGATCGTATCCTTTCCGTATCCTTCACCGGATGAGAAGAAATGGATGGAGCGTGTAGCGCTCGTAGATCGGGGCTTGACCCGTTAAAGGGAGACCAGTCTATTATCGTAATCTCATCGGTCGATAACAACGGGCATTGGCCTCTTGGTGGAGCGGCCCTCCCCCCCTCCAATCCATTTGCCTTTGATTCTCGAGCGCATCGATCGAGCCTCTCGTATCCTCGGATTCCAAGGCCGGTCTACTGGACCTCTCTCGTTACCAACCGCCGATTTCCATCGAATCCAACCGATACTTCTCGAGCTTCGATTCCTCGAAAAATCGATAAGACGGGAGAAGTTTCGAAATCGAGTTTCAATCGTGGAACGCGGCGAGAAGTCGCCGATAATCGGCAGAATCGAATAAAATCCAGGAGAGGAGGACCCTTTGTTTTCTCGGCCGGACAATTTTTCGTCGCGTCGTTCAAATTTCACGCGACACCGACAGCCGCGATTTCCAACCCGCCCGTGAATCTCCTCGCATCTCTCGACTCGTTCGTGGGGCGGAAAGCGACGTCGATCGAACGAGAAAAAAGAGAGAGAAAAAGAAAGAGAGAAAACTCGAAAAGCGTTAAAAAGAGGAGCTCGTCGCCGAGGAGGCGGTCGAAAAGTTGCGCCTCGTTAGAACAAGTTGCTCGATCGGAAGAAGACGGTGGAGGATGGGGAAAGGAAAAGATGGAGGAAAGCGTTAATTTGCGGCAGTGGTCCTCGAGACCCAGAAGCTATTACGGCGAAGCTTCTTAAGGGAAAGTTGCGGAATCTTAGAGGTTGCTCGAGCCCTGCCTTAATAAGAGCCTTAACATCCTGTCTATAAATTTTAACCGATGTAAAATTAGCGCGAAAACCCATCGTCCCTCCCTCCCACCTTTTTCTTTCCCCTCGAATCGGCTGGAATAATAGGTTTCAACCGGTTCTCCTTCTCTCTCTCTCGACTCCTTGTTCGTCATCTCACCCCTTTCTCCACCACCACCCAAGTCGTTATTAACTGGTATTCCGCCGGGAGTCGGAAGGTAATTCGAGTCCGAACACGCGAATGAAATTGGGTCATACTTGGCGGACCGGTAGCCGCGTTGTACCGTTGCCACGAGAGAGTGTCACGAGAACGCGGTGTAAACGATGCGAGGAACGTGAGCGGAATCAACGCGAAACGCCGCGAAACGGAGGGAAAGATAATTAATAACGATCTCCTCTTCCCTTCTCCGGCGATGATGGTTGAAACGACGATTGCTCGTAGCCGCGATGTCCGATCCGATCGATTCGACCCCAATTCCCTTCCCTTCTAGATAACGTTCAGAGAGAGAGAGAGAGAGAGAGAGAGAGAGGGAGGGAGAGAGAGAGAGGCGAGAGTTGCGCGCGATTCCATCATCGTATCATCGGGTATCCCTTATCGAGAGGGAGACGCGTTGAGGGATCTCGAGCATCGAGCGTAACGAAACGGGCCACGATGCGGGGTGGAGCGAAGATAGAGCGGCCATGCGGGAAGCATAATTTTCGAACCGACAGACCGGCCAATTCGGTTTCGGCCGGCCGAGCGAAATTGAATCCGATCGTCTCGAATTCATCGAACCACGTCGATCGACTCGTCGTCTCGTCCCTCCCCGCCGAGAAGGGGGAGCTGGGAGGGAGGGGCGCCACCGCAGGCGGAAGAGGGAGGAAGGGCGCGGGAAACGGAGGGAAAAGATTTTCGCGCGAGCGAAATCAAGGATGGCGGAGGGAGGGAAAGAAGAGAACGGGGAAAGAAAGGATGGCGGTAGTAGGGGAGGGAGGGAGGGAGGGAGGGGGGTCCGTGAAACGCGCACGATTTACTTTGCAAAACGACGGAGGAACTCGGAGTAAACTCGGAGGCGCCCCCGATACGACGCTCCCGTCTGAAAACTTGGCCAATAAGCGGCGAAAACAAGAAAGAGGCGAGACCCCCATGGGGAGGGGGAGTAAAAGTAAGAGCAGGTAACGGGGTTCAAAACAGTCGAATATATTATTCCGGATCGACGCCGTTGGTTCTTCTTCCACTTCGAGGGTTAATACTTTGGGTGAATACTGTGGATGAATACTTGGTCGTGAACGAAGATTCGAGGGTGTCTCGCGTGTTTCAAAAAAATACTGGCGAGAAATTTTCTCTCTCTCTCTCTCTCTCTTTCTCTCCTGCTCGCGAATCGTCTCCCTTTGAATTTTTGCCTCGCCCTTCCTGGAACTCGTGGAAGATCGCGTTGCGTGAGCGACGTTTAAGCAATTTTCAAGCGGCAATTGAATAAAGCGAGCGCGGGACGGAGGCGAAATTGCGAGGCAATTGTTGCACGGAAACGAGGCGGGGGCGCAAAAACAGTGGTGCGCGATGACCGAGCGCGCGCCCGTCTGAATAATATATAAAGTTCGCGTGACTCGCCTCTTTATAACGCGACGGGACGTATCGCGCCGGTTCAACCGCATTTTCGCGTCGCGGTTTACGATATCCCCCAGAAAGATATCCCCCCTCAAAAAAAAGAGGCGGGAGCGATTATTAATTCCGAACGATTCGCAGTTTCTTGCTTCGAAGAAATTTAGTCGAACGGACGGCGAAAACGACGATTTTATTATCTTATTCGTTTCTTTTATCTCTTTTAGGAAAGTATCCGTTGGATTCGTAATTCGATCGAATTAAATTGTCGAAACGTGATCTCGTAAGCGTCGAAGTGGGATACGAGGACTGAGGAAAGGACGACCTCGAGAAGATCGATTTATGTCGTTAAGAATGAACAAAGACGTCAGGTTTGGGGATATTTCCTGCCACGAGGAGGAGAACACACGCGCGCGCGAAAGCGTGGAAAAAAGACAGGACTTTAACGATTCTCCCTCTCTCTCTCTCTCTCTCTCGACTCGTTCATAAATCACGAACGTCGCTCGCGTCGATTCTCTACGAGTCGAATTTTTTTCCGTACGCGTTCACCCCGAAGAGAAAGTTTACACGGTCAAATTTAATCGTTCGCGAGGGAAATACCGAGCGTTTCTCTCTTTCGTTTTTCATCTTTCGAGAGGAATTTCGAAATCGAGCGTTGCGAAAAATTGCTTTCATCGATTGAATTTTCATTCGCTTCTTTCCTTCTCCTTCTCTTCCCCGAAAAATCGAAACGATGTAAAATAGCGATGGAAAGGCGAGAAAACCTGTGGACGTAGCGTCATGCATATATGTATGTAGGCCGATCCATAGGCTAATAAAAAAAACGGCGTGTGCTCGAGTTATTGGCCGTTTTGAATAGCGGCCAATTTGGCGGTAAGGCGGTAAAAAGGAGAGCAAGAGGGGGGGATGAAGGAGAAAGGATGCATCGGATAAGAAAGGACGGTCCTCGAAGAATACAAAGGTCGATACGCGATCGAACGGTTTTTCCTAGGCTAGAATTCGAGGCTCTGCGGGGTAGGGAAGCAGCTGCTCCCTCCCTGGTGGCGAGTCGGTTGGCAAGGTTCCCGCGTTCGAGTGGGCATTCGCGGGGGAGCTCGAGCCAACCCGCCACGGGTCGAGAGCAGGTCCAACCGACCGTGGATGGTGGAACCGATCCTAAAATTCCGAGGCGTCGCGGCTGGTTGGAAAAGCGTTTCCCCCTCCCCGGAGGGAGGATGGAAAACTCGAGGCGGGATCGATCATCGTCCGTCCGTCGCGGAACAAATTAATCAGGCCATTCGTTACACCTGTCATTTACACGTTTCGTCGGCGGACGCGCCGTTACGAAAGACTCTCGAAACCGATCCGAGAAACGGGTTTTATACGATACAGGGCGACCGCCGATCCAACGGAATTCAAAATCGCTGAGAGAGGGGAAAGAAAAAAAAAAATCGATCGACGTTCTTTCACACCATCCTTCGCCCCTCCTTCGCTTTTACTCGCCTATATGGTTTATATATATATGTATTTTCACTTTGGGAGCTCGGTACATCGATCGAAAATTGAACGAATCGGTGGGGGGGGTGGCCTCGATCCCCCTTCGATTCGCAACGCTCCGCGCGGAAGAAGAATCGTTGGCGGAATCCCGTAGTGGAAAAAAGGGAGGCGCTCGATGAAGCGTGACCCGCTCGTTGGGAGTGCAACGTGTGCAACGCGGCGAGAACGCGGCTATAAACGATAAACGTCATATCGTTGGTTGCACGTTGCGCGAACCGAATCTTCCTGTGCGCTTCCATTGGCCATTATTCGAGGCATACGCGCGTTCGCGCTTTTCCCTTTTATACGAATACGCGTATGTGTGTGTGTATGTGTATACGTGTCTACCTCTCTCTCTCTTTCTTTCTCTCTTTCGGCAGCGCGACACGAAAGAACGGTGGAACGCGCTCGTATACAACGGGCTCGCGAGGATATTATCGCGGAGCGCTCAGGAAACAGCGTTGTACGAGCGCTAATGCGTCGCTTCGATCCGCAACAGAGCGGTGCCCCGCGCTTCTCCGTCGAGGCTCGCTGCCTCGATTCCACCAGCTCCAGCTGCAGCCACAGCAGCTGTCGGTCGACTCGGCTGCCGTGTATCGATCGGTTCCACGACCAACGTGAATCGCGTTTCCACCGCAGCCACAATTCCAATCCTTTCCTGTCCTTCCCTCCTCCCCTGTCCTTCTTTCTCCGTTACTCTCTCTTTCTCTTTCTCTCTCTGTTATTTCTCTTTCTCTTTTCTTTCTTTTTCTTCTTTTCCGCTCGCCCCTTCCCCTTCTCTCTCCCTCACCCCAGCCACCTCTTCCTCTTTCTCTGACGTTCTCGTTTCTCTCCAGATTTCACATTTCCTCTTTCGACCCCCCTCCCTCTCGAAACTTTTTTGCGCCGCAAAAAATAAAAAAACTGAACGAGAAAATCTAGGATTAGAAGTACAGCGCGATATCCCACCTGGCTCTGGGCTAGATTTCGAATCGAGTCCCCGAACCGAGACGACCGGATCCGAACGGACCGATGGTGGACCACGACCACCACCGATGCTGGCCTTCCCCCCGATGTCCAATTGATTCAGGACCGTAGACCGTAACGGGAACCGGTGTCGCTGTATCACCGGTGTGCACGCCGCCCGTACGATTCCCAATACGAGACATCTCGACAATTTCCATTGGAACGCATCTGGGGCCTCTCCCTCCTCTCACTCTCTCTCTCTCTCTCTCTCCACGAACCAGGGAGGATCGTTAAAAGCCGTAGGAGGATCGGCCGTAAATCGTGGGTCGTTACATTTCGGAAGCGGCGTTACGACGATGGAAAGATCCAATTATCGAGCGCGGCAGTTCCCCCCTCGGTGGGCCGTCAATCTCGCGAGGTAATACGAGGTCCGTAACGAGAGAAAGGAGCCCTGGAAACGACCTGCGCGAAGTCGATACGACCGCCGATACGACCGCAACCGCGCCGACGTGGTGGTACGACGATATGCGCGCCCGTCGGTGAGAGGAAACGCCGCCAGCGCCGCCCAGTGACAACGGCCGATCGTCACGGCGTCGTCTTCCATCGATGGCCGGCCACCGATCGGCCAAATTGATTCTCCCGCTCGACCTACGATTCTTACCGTCCTCCTCTCTCGTCGTCGTTAACATTACGCCCCCCTGTTACGGTTATTGGACGGACGACGAAAGAAGGAACCGTATGGTTGGAACCGTTCCGAGGAGGAGGCTCGTGGAAACGTGTTTCCCCCTCCCCTTCTTTTTATTAGCCGTATCACCGAGCGAAAGTGCAAGTACTCGTTCCGTTCCGTTCCGTTTCTTTCGCCAGATTTCGACGATCACGTACATCGTCACGTAAGGATTATCTTTAAAATCGACGAACGTCCCTCGATCGAATTGTATTTTCAATAATGGAGGCTAAGATCTGGAAACGGTGGAGGACGATGAGCGTGTGAATCGAAGCACATCAGAAATTTCAATAGCTTATTACAGCAACGAGAACATCCAGTTGCGGGTGCGATTATCGAGAAACCCCGCGCAATATCCGCCAGCGATAATTATAGATATATCGGATTATCGGGGAGGGAACAATGCGGGGACGAGGACGTGCGAGTTATCGGCTGTCATTCCCGCTTTCGGATACCCCCCGGTGCTATCGATGCGTCAGACTCGTTAACGGGAGGGAGGGGGGGAGGGGAGGTAAACCTGACGCGCCGCGTGTCTTTATCGAGACTTTTATTCGTCCCTATCCCCCGCGTAATCCGAGTCATTAAAGTCGCGTAACGACCGAAAGGCCGAAATCCATCCGACCCGTCCCGTCCCGTCCCGTTTATCGTCGACGTAACGTTTTCCCCATCGACGATCAACGAACCGTGTTATTTCGTCTCTATGCGCATCTCTGCCACGCGTGCTCGACTTTTCCCCCCACTCCCGAAAACTAATCGCATTAGCGGCTGTCAACTTCTCGAAAGAATCGCCTTCCATCGACGATATATCGAGGAACTCGACACGAGTTAACGCTCGATCGGGAAACAACAGCCATCGATTTAATGGTTCGTCCACTTTGCTCGGGGACACGGTCGCCTCGAGAACAGGAGGGGAACAGAAAATGGAATAATCCGATATAACGTAGCGTCTCTTCCTTTCCTTGCCACGATCAGTTGGCAACAATTTTCCACGATGCCGTCGAACGAACGAATCGTTTTCCGAGGTCAAGAATCGTATTTCGAGGAGGGGACACATTTCCAGCGTGGTTTTTATCCATCCTCATCACTCGTCTGCTCCGTTTCCCTTCTCATCCCCGATGCGTTCCCAATCCCATCTCATCCCTCCGCCACCCCGCAGTGGTGGATCCAGCGGTGAACGACGCGAACACGCGCGCATCGCCGATAATATTTTGGACGATGCGAGGGGCGAGCCGGGACGCGAGAAATATTCGAAGCTCGCTTTGTCATCGAGACCGGCGATCGCCAACAAAGCCGAGCGTGTTGGGGAAATGTCGCCGCATACCTGGGCCCGGTATGGTCGCCTGTTACACGGACGACACTGCAAATAATAGAGCGCGGGGGCCGAACAATGGCCGAACAATGTATTTATTTTAACAATCGAACGATCGGCCGCGGTCGTTTATCCGTGACCCTTCGCGCCACAGGCCGTTCACCCTCTCTCGTCGTCGCGCGAACCACTCGAAATAAGCGGTCGATTCGAAAACCTCGTCATACGCGTTCACACGGGTTGATCGGTCGAGGCAGATTTGTACGAGAGGAGTAAACCTGTGCGAAAGGGGGAGGAGAGAAAGATCCTCTTCGACTCGAAAATACAAATGCAACGAATATAAACTGACCGACGAAGGGAGAGATAGGGTGATAAGAGAGATCGTTAAATCCTCGGTCGAAGAAATTGGCACGGAGCGGAGCGTCCCTTGAAAAGCGTTCGTTCGTTCCGGGGAAGCGATTTTAAATAGCGTGTACCGGTTAACCGAGACTTGGTTGGAATAATAAATCGCGGGAAATATCGCGGACAATTGCAAATTGGTACAAACGAGAGGGATTGTTATGAGGAGGGAATGAATAAAAGCTCGGTGTGGGAGGGTGGTAATAGATGGTGGAAAAGAGAAGGAGTCCATTATATATTGCGCGAATATTCATCTTGAAAGTTAACGAACGCGGAGTAGCGTCTCGTTAACGAACGGGAAAACTCCTCTGGTCCAGGCCGGATCGTTTCGCTCGGAAAGAAAATATCCGCCTCTTTTTCTCGTCCACCGGCCACCGCCATCTTCCCTCTCTCTCTTTTTTTCTCTATCTTTATCTCTTTCTCTTCCCTTCCTTCCTTCCTTCCTTCCTTCTTTCTTTCTTTCTTTCTTTCTTTATTTCCTTCCTTCCTTCTTTCCTTTCTTTTTTTCCACTCGTTCGAACGTTCACAAAGCGTGTCATTAGTATAACTTTTTCACGACGGAGTTAGAACAAGTTGAAACGATGGGGACCGGATTTTTATATTCGGTTAAAATAATGAAGTTCCGGCGCGCGAGCGCCAACCGCGTGAAAAGTTCGTGATCGCGATCCTCCGTGTTTCCCTCTCCCTGCTCTTTTGCCCCGATCGACGATGAAACGGCGATGAAACGACGATGAAACTGTCGCGCGATTGTTACCACCACCCTCCTCCCTCCGCTGGAATTTTAATATCCCCGAGTTTTCGTTCCCTTCCCGAGATATCGTTCGATTGATCGACGGAATTGACGAGCGAAACGCGATTTATCATAAACGAGGCAACCACGCGGCGAAGGATTAACGATTACCAAAAACGAGGAATTATCGATTCGTTACGCTTTTCGCTTCCAGTTCTTTCCTCTTCTTCTTTTCCTCTCTTCAAAGTCGAATCGATGCGAGGGGAGATGATAGATCGATGGATTCTCCTCTTTCCTTTCGACGTATATCGAGACACAACTACGAATCCCTGTCTACCCTGTCCTTTCGTCTTATTCGCTCTTCTCCGCTTCTCATTGGATCAATTTCGATGGCTTGAGAAAAAAAAAAAAAAAGAAATATCAGCGACGAAAACGGGACGATTTGCAGTGTTAAATCACCAATGCTCTCCCCTATTCTACCACTCTCTCAACACCATTCTCACCGACAAGTGATATTTTCATCGTTCGTCGAGTGACAACGTTCGAGATTAAAGATTAATCGCTCGACGCGGTCGAAAATGAATTTTTTTTTCCCTCTCTCTCTCCTAAAATATGTATGCCACGATGGCACGTATAGGCCCCTCCTCTCCCTCTTCTTCCTCCCCGGGAGCGTTATATAAAGTTCGTTTATTGGCACTCTCCCCCTCCCATCACCGTTCCTCCCAGCTCGTTTTCCGTACGCTCGTTACGCCGTTCGACCTCCGCAACGATAAGTCATCGGTTGACAAGTAATATTTTTATCGTTTCTGAGAGTGGCATTGTTCGAAAAATGATTAATCGTCCCCTCATCCGAGATTGTTATCGATGAGAGAGAGAGAGAGAGAGAGAGAGAGAGAGAGAGAGAAAGTTGTTTGATCGCGGCTTCACCGGCCCCCTCTTGACCATCGTCGTATCTCGTCGCATGAAACACGCGTTAAAATAAATAATTAAATTCTCATCAGGTATATCGATCTGCCCCCGTTGCTAATTGTTCGTTTCCGGCTGCTATGTTACAGGGGAATATTGCAGCAGGGCAGAAGGAATTACGAGGAGGCGATTCTCAGTTATCAGCGGGCGATCCATTTCCGGCCCTCGTTGGCTCGTAAGTATTTCCTTTATTTTCCCGTCGAACACATTTACGACGAGAGGCTCGATCGAGGGTTTCTCTGGTTTCTACGCTCGAGATTTCTCTCTCTTCTTTCTTTTTTTCTTTTTTTTTTTTTTTTTCCCCTCTCCTTTTTTGACCCTAGTGTGTTTCCAATAAGGATAACGAGAAAAAAGAGAAACGCTGATGTTAACGATAGGTTCGTTTGAATTAGCTAGAAACGTAATTCGAGCGTATCATTAATGAATTCGCGGGTCTCGCGAGTTATCGCGGTTCAATTAGGGCATCGGAGCGGCAATTCTTCGGCGAATGAAGAAGAACGACCCTTCTCTTCTCTTCCATCCCGTTCCATTCCCGAGAAGAATCTCGTCGAACCTTTGCGCGCAATTCGCGTAAGAACCGCATACGCGACTTTAACGAGAGTTCTCGTCGAATTGCTTCCAGTATTATTCCGCAGACGGTTCGAATTTCTGGTTATCCGATCTCTTCCGTTGCTTCGAAGCGATCGGGTATCGGAGAATCTCGTTCGAAAGATCGACGACATCGAAAGGCGTCGTGTCTCCGTTCCGTTATACTCGTGACGAGACGATGATCGAGAAATTTGCCGAATATTCGTCCTATATTATTGCAAATTCACATTCGTTAACAATTCATTTATTTTTGCGAAGAGAATCGATCGATGAACGAGGAGGCTTAATCGAATACGCTTTAAATCGTATTTGTTCCCCCTTCGCGCGCCCGTAATTTGCCTCGAGAATGCCGACGAAAATTTCACGTGGAGAAGAGATACTTTGAAAGGTTGGTGACTCGAGGAGAAAGCCAGCACTGATGGTGTTTGCCCGTTATACATACGTATATATATATATATTTACCTCGACTATATCGGTTAAAATCCAAAGTCGTCTTTCGTCCACGTATCCCGGCCTACGTAAATATTATTCCCATTTATTTCACGGCGCGGTTTCGCGATTTCTGTTGTCCGACTTTTCTCGGAAATACGGTATTAAACCACAACGAAATACCTTCTCAAAATATCAACAACTTCTCTCTTTCTTTCTCTCTCCAAATCTATCATCTTGCCAGGTATAAACCATATAGGTTTATATCTCGATAGCATTACGCTTCATTCTGGCGATTCTTCCACACCAAGATTTTTCCTCTTATCGTTGTCTCATCGATCCTCGTTAATACCTCTCCCTCTCGTATCGATCGTCCACGTTTCTTTTTTCCTTTCCATTGGAAACGAAAATATCCGCGCGATCGACGGCAAGTGGCAATTTTTTTCCCACGAAAATCGCGCAAAATCGTGACCAGAACACGCGGTAGGCATAACCACAACTGAAGAAGGATCGAGTGGTTCGTTTTCTTAACGAGCCTGCTGGCTTTTACCCGGGAGAGGAAGGCAGGAGTGGGGCGAGTCGTTTGTCACGTGGACCAAATACGACGATTTAGTTGGACCGTCCTGGGAACGGTTATTCGTTACCGAGCGAACGTTATCGCGATATCGATCTTATCTATACGACTGTTTTTGCGTTTGTTCAACGGTTATTCTTCGTGGCAGAATATTTTTTGCTTAGATCGGGTTTCGAGAGACGACTCTCGGTCGTGAAGTCAGGCAAGAAAAGAAGGCAGTTAATAAGAACGTTGTGAATAAATTCTTTATTTTATTGGGAAATATTATAAACTTGTAGTTTATAAATGGAGGTAAGATATTCCAATTCTCAATGTTAGTTCAAACATTTTTCGTAACAAAAATATTATGTAATTTCGTAAAATTTAGAAACCTTGTAAAAAAATGGATTTCAGAAATGAAATTAGCACAAGTGAAGATGAATTTAACTTTGAACTGTTGAGAAATAAGATTGTTTGGCAAATGTTTTATAAATATATTATCACGCACACAAAAAAAACACAGAAATTAATATTAGAAAATCGTGTTTTCAAAGATGTAGATATGTATAAATCATTAAAATATGATATTTTTATAAGTTAAGTTGAGTATAAAAATCATTCTGTACGTAAAATCGTCTCAAGTTGTTACTTCTCCAACCGAAAAAGTCGTCGACTGCAAACGTTTAATGTTGAATACATAATACATAGACAGAGATGTCGAATTAATTTTCGCCTAGTTATCAATTTTAAAGATGAAACGAATAATCGATATTTCTTCGAAAAATATAAAAGATCCGGAGAAAATAATGCAAAGTTTCCAAAATGTTTAATCTTCGACGAGTTCCTTCCTTCCTCGTTATTCTTCCAACTTGAAAAGTTTCGGAAGGAATCGTTAATCCATTTTGTCCTAACTGATGGCCGACGATACGTCGTTCCACTTCGACGATCGGGCGAAAGTAGGGTAAGACGGTTACGCTGCAAGTAGATCAACACAGATATCGTTAAACAAGCGTTAGTTTCTGGAATAACGACGAAGGGGAGAAGCGGAGGTAGGATCTTGGAATCGTTTAACCAACCGGGATCGGGATTCATTGACGAGATGATTTCGGGTGAAAGCTTGGAAATAGCTGAAACGAACGTGTTTCTAAAATAATATCTCGTTTTATATTATTCCCGCCATTTAATCCTTGTTTCGTCGATTCGTCGACCGTCATCGTGATATTATTTCCGAACGAATGGTTTCGAAAACGTTCGTTCGTCTCGTCGAAAAACGAGGAACGAAAAACCCAACGAAATGTGCGCGCTGGCGGCACACAGATTCAAGCAGGCGGAAAGAGCGGCCGCGAGTTATTTTAAGTGAAGAGGAGGGGGGAGGAGAAGAAACAAGTTTGTCAATGCTGTTTACACGGTGAATATTCGCGGAACAATTATAACGCGATTTCGGGCGCGGAAAATATGTCGGGCTTCGTGGAAAGCGTGGCCACGAGAGGGGAACGAGAAACATTTTCGTGTCCGGCCGCTCGAAACGCCATTTGCATCCATAAACGGATTAGCCGGCGAGCGTATAAAGCCTGCAAGAATACTCTCGTCCACTCTCGTCAGATTTGATCTTCGTCCGCCTACTAATTAGCCGCCTCTGGATCCCGCCCGGTTCCCGGGTTATCTGGCGCCGTTTTATCATCGTGATTCACAGCGTATCTCGCTTATCTCGCGTCGAACCGCCGCCAAAACACCGACCTCGTTGTAACTTTCGAGAGCGCATCGTACTGGATATTGCGATCGTCATCCCCCTTGGATTATTGGACTAATGTGCGGGAAAAGTGTAGGCAAAAGAGAGAGAAGGAAAAACTACTACTGTGCCCCTTGAAAAAGGATTCGCGACGTAAGGTCGAGTCGATGGCTCGTGCAATTAAAGTGCGAAATTTTTCGCGTGTTTCCTTTAAATCAAACGCGATAATGCGTTTACGAAACGGGAGAATAAATGAACGAGCGATAAAATGTACATAACGGTTATTGTTATTTGCATAATTGTCAATCGGTTGTTCACGGTTGCAAACGTCAATATTTTGAATCGCGATACGGGGCGAAATCAAATCCCTCTTTTACCATACGGATATAATATTTATCCGAAAAAATAGACGAAACGTCTCGCCAAATTCTTTCGGATTTATGACACTTTCCAAGCCAACTCGTCGCCCTGCGAAATCGAATTCGCGGCCAAAGGGTGTCGAAAATTTCGTATCTCGGAATAATAATCAGAGGGGGTGGAGGAGGGGTATTAGCCCATTGTTGGCCCGTAAAGGTTCGTTAAACCTCTCCTTTTTGCGGTATCTCTCCCCCCAGCCCCCTAGAAATAAATCCTCCCGCAAAGATCCCTTGCCAGAAGGGAAAAAATGGAACGTTGGCTGGTCGGACGATGAAGGATGAGGCGGGATAAACGAATGGGAATCGGTCGGCCCCTTCTCGCGTGTATGTATATCAAAAAATGTGGCCAAGTTGGGGAATCGATAATTTAACCGATCTTCATCGGTTAAATGATAATTTTATCGACCTCGTGAAATTTCTCGCGCCTCGGATACGGAATGTAAATTTCGAATTTTCCGAGCTTGCAAAGAGACATCCTCGTCTAAACTTCGTCACGCTGATTTTATCACGCCTTTCTTTCCATCTTGCAAAGATGAAATTAAACCTCGAAATTTGACGAAAAATCGCTCCGTGAAGTCGTTATTCGTTGAACAATGAAACGACTTTTCCAGATCCAGACCGGTATCAAAAAAATGCGATCCTTCTCGTTCTCGTTCGCGAGAATATTTCCATCGATCTCCAGATCTTTTCGTCCCCCATAGACGAATAAATTCAAAGGAAAGACTGGAGACTGGATGAATATATATATGGTGAAGTAAAAGTTTCGAATCTGGAAATACGCGTTAAATTGTCCTGATATCCTTTGTTGTCGAGCTTTGATCGAATTCGACGGGATGGAAAAAGGTCTCCTTTCCCCCTCTCTTCCTCTCTCTCTCTTCGATCGAAAACGAAGAAAACGGTAAACAGAGGGATTGGAGGCGACGCGAGCCAACTTATCGACGGAATTCTCAATTTGATCGTGGCGATGCTTTGGGACGTATCAATTCGGTCGACGTAACTGATAAACACAGAGTAAACATTGATTCGTTCAATATTGACGGAGGCAAATGCAAGAAACGACGCCGTGCGAATATAAACGCGCAAATGGAGGAGGGGAAGGGGAAGAAAGAGGAGGGGGAGGAGGAGGTGGAAACCTCCCAGCCTCTCCTCAGCTCCTGTGTGTACCTTTATTTTTATGCCGTTCTCGCTCCTGTTATTCGATTCGATAAACGTTGAATTACCTCGATTGTCGGATCGAGGTAGACGACACGTGTTCCAGGTGTGTTAAATAAAAAGAATCGAAGGTGGTCAGGTGTTGGTGTCGTGAATCACGTCGCCGATCCTTCTGTTCCGAAGGAAGAGGGGAGGAAGGAGAAAAAAGGAAATCTTCCGGAGCCAGGAAGTCCCCTTCGAATTGAGGAAGTTTCAGTTCGCGAGGGGACGAGCAAACTATCGACCTTCAACTTTTAACCGCGCTCCAACGAAACGTAAACGAAAGACGGGTAGTTCGAATGAGACAAGTGGCCCTTTCAGCTACTTTTAATTATAATTCTCCGACCTTTAAATCGCGAGAAGTGGAACGACTTTCGATTGTTGCCGGTCTCTCGGTGAGTGGAACGACCGCGTCGATGACGTCGAGAGAGGGGAGGAGGAGGAGGGTTGAAGGCGAGGATGAAGGGAGAAAGGGTGGCAAAGGGGAGAAAAAGGGAGGAACGACGTCGAGAAGAGCTCTTTGTAGTAATTTTCGCGCCTCCTGCGCGGAAAAATTCGAAGCGAAGGAAAAGAGAGGAAGGGGGGCGAGAGAAGGAAGGAAAGAGAAAAGGAGAAGGAAGAAAGAGTGTTTCTGCCCGGAGGAGTTTCGCTCCACTGAGCGGAGGAGCGCCACAATTAAACGGTACGACCGCGTTGAAATCGTTACGTGTACGTGGAGGCTGCTTAACCGTGAAACGTGCATCGCGTAACCGGCTAATAAGGGTGGAGCACTTTCATGGATAATCGCCTTCCATCCCCCTCGAGAGGGACAAACGCTTCGAGTGGCCGCCGAGTGTTTGATGGGAGAGAGGGGGGAGGGGGGGAAGATAAAAAGCCACGACATCCCGCGCGCGCTAATAAACGTGCATTATTAATAAAACTACTCGGTGGTAGTTCTCGAGATCGATCCTCCGTTGCCGCCACGAGTGGCCGCCGCACACTTTTATCGTCGCATATCGTTTATATCTGGCTAACGCGCGCTTCAAACGAGAAAATATTGTGGCAACGTGGCCCTCGTAGCTTGTACTCGTCGATCTATACCGATCTATCTTTAAATCGCTCTTCGAGATATTCTACCCCGTTTGAATTTACCTTTAAACGGGACCCTTTTTCCTTCCTCTTCTTTTCTCTCTCTCTCTCTTCTCTTCTCTTCTCTTTCTACGCAAAGTGCTCGAGCTAGGATCGAAGGAAAACGAAAACTTGTGGATCCCGACTCCGGGAGAGAAGAAACAAAGTTCGGTGTCGAAGCGGCCGTCCAAGGATCGTTTTAAAGGAGGGAAAGTTTGTTCGAGCTTCGAGGTGGACGAAGGGGGGAAGGAAAAGGAGAGAGGAGAAAAAAAAGGAGGAAAGGTAACACCTGAAGGCCCCGCAGTCCCTTTGAACAGCGACGTCTCGCAAGCAGGAAACGCCTCGGGTCGAAGACTCGCTGCGACGCAAACTTTCCAGACTACCCACCCGTTTGCCCGCGTACGTAAAACGGCTTGCGCGCGATACACAAGTGACTCAATTAAAGCGACCAAGTTGCAACGGGGAAAGATGGAGAAACAGGACGAGCAAACAGACGTGTCGGCGAGCGGGTCGTCGAGCGTACGCTATATGTATCCTCGAACGAGACGAGGGAACATCTTTCGAATTTTCCTTCCTTCCTTCCTTCCTTCCTTCCTTCCTTCCTTCCTTCCTTCCTTCCTCGCTTCCTTTCTTCGAAGGAAATCGGACGGCGGGGCGGGAAATGATTTTCTAAACGAAATTCTTTTCGCCCCTTAAATCGTTAATAATTGTTGTCGTTTTTGGGGAGAAACGCTGGTTTAAACGTTAATTGGTATAACAGGTATAATCAGTCTCTCTGCAAATTCCATTTATGCTAATTGAAACGGAATTTGCGGAGAGAATGATTCAACTGTGCCGGGTTTCCCAGAGAAATACACTCGACGCGGGGAAGAGTTTCAACGGAGAAATCACGGAGGTCAGTTACAAGATTTGTACAAACAGCGCCAGTGATTCTCACTCGCGATGAAATTCCCCTGAATTGAATGAAAACACAAGAATACGAATACCACGTCCAATAAGGGTAATAAAGGTTTAACAATTTTCCCGGCTGAAATTATATTTCGCAGGAATTTTGTATTTTTGTTCCCCGCATTCCGACTTCGGATAACCTCGAAGGACGATGAATATCGAGGGAGCGGAACGCAAGAGATTACGACTGACAGGTGTTAATTAAGACCTCTTAACGATCGACGCGGAGCAAGAACGGTAATTCATTAGGGATAAACGACGATGGCGCATCGCACGCGAGGCGCGGTTCGTTCAACCATTCGTTCGGAAATCGCCCCCTGTGTGTCTTTATTAGACAATTTCTGATCCCTTCCGTGGCTGTACACGTTGTACTCCACACGCCCGTGCACGCTAGTTACATCCGCCAGACACGGAATACCCGGTTGTCGTGCCATGATCTTGATCGGATTAAACGCGGGAGAAGGCTCTCTTTGCCCCTGCGTCAAGAGGGGGCGCATGCGAGCTAGAACGCACTAGAATTTATTCGAACGACGAGCGTCCTTGTTTGTTTCCCTCTTCTGATTATTTTTTTCGATGTATTCCAGCCACGGACCTCGAGTCGAGCTGCTTTGTACAAGTGCCGTCGACTTTGGTGCGTGCACGTGGCAACGCGTGAAGTCTCTCCACGGACTTTCCCTTTCGCCACCTGGATTAAAGTTCAAAACATCTAGCAAGTTGAGCGCGTATACGTGTGTGTGTGTGTGTGTGTGTGTGTGTATGGTGGAGTTTTAAGCGAAATATCCGAGAAAACGAGGGACAAGGGGATAAAGGTAACGCCGCTTTAGGATGTAACACAACGTCGTCTAATATTAGTTCAAACGATCGAACATCCGACGAGCCCGATAAGAACTCGTTCGTGCAACTTTGACTAGTGGCGTGAGTCGATATATGGTCGGTCGCGCGGAAAGTAGTACGGGACTGTGCGCGGTCGGACTGTAGCGACAAGTAGCGCGGATAAACGCGAGCTCGGGCTAAACGGAGTAGCGTAGATAAACGAATAATCGTCCTTTTTTTTTTTTCATGTAAACAGTCGGAACGATAGAGGAAAAAGAATTACCCGCCCCATCTATCCCCTATTTTTCGACGAAACACGCGCGAGAATACAAATTTCGAAGCGATCAGACGACGCGATCGAGACATTGTTTCGAATTAATGATTTAATCATGTTCACTCCCTTTTAACGTTCCGTAACGAATAAATAAAGCCTCGATTATTGAAAAAGTTTATTAAAGACTCTTGTTGCTCGTATTGCGTGGACCGAATCTGGCGAGTTTCATTCCGAGAAATGATCCTCTCTCTCTCTCTCTCTCTCTCTCTCTCTGGGACGTGCCGATGCCGATAACGAGCATAACGGTAAAACGGTGAAACGTAACTCGGGCAAGAATTTATCACTCGTTTAGCATGGCCGTGTTTCATCATCATCCCTCCTTCCCTTTCCCTTTCTCCCCTCCCTCCACCCTTGTATCAACGAAAAAATACGATCCGCGGGTTTGCGGGCGGACAATCGCTGGAGATCTGAGCGTGATTAATCGCCGCCAACTTTTCGGCAGTCACGCGGATCGCGCGTAATTTTCTCGCCTTCGTGGCGAGGCACCGCCCCACTTGGCGCATCGATCACGAGGAAAATTAGACGAATTGCCGCGCAAAATAACTCGATAACACGCTCGATCGACTCGCTTCCCCTCCTCCTCCCTCCGATTTTCCGTCCACGTGTGACGAGTGTCGATCCTTCCGCCATATTTATCCTGCGAATTCTGCTAAACCCGTTGATCAAATTAAATTAAGGGGAGAAGGAAGGGAATTTTGTTTGCGATTAATATACGATATTGCACTTTGAATTTTATCTCCAATTCGAATTTTTATCTAAAAAATTTGTTCTCGCTCGCTCCCCTCCTCCTCCACCTGTAACCATTGGACAAGCGTGTAGAGATTCCCGGGCGGATCTTGGGAAATTAGCCGGATTGCCGTACGAGCACTTAACACGATTGATACGCTCGAACACGGCAATTCGGCTCCCAAGGACTTCCGCTTTACCTTACCGCAATCCCCTCTTTTCTCTCCCCCATCTCTCGCCCCAGCCATCCAGATGGAAATCCCCCGAGTAGCCCCGGCCGAATATCCACGAAACTCGTGATTCGCGAGATTGCTCACGAAATTAGACTCCGGGCTCTATTGTTCCGAGTTTTGAGACGGAAATTTTCCGATTCCGTGAGATTAAAATCGGAGGAAGGAGCGTCCCCTCTTTTTTTCTCTCCTTGACAAAAAATACCTCGAAGCAAGTGTCGTTGAGGAAGATGGAGATAAATTTCTCTCTTCGTTCTCGCTTCCATCCAGAGAGGCCGTCCATTTCTCCCCGTTTCTCGGCCACGATGGTTGCCTCGATGTACGCGTTGAAAAAAAAAAAAATAGGAAAAAGAAAAAAGGAGGGCGAGAAAGAAAAGGCGAACGCGTTTAGGCGCTTAAACAACTCACGCACACGCAACGACTCGCGTCGTTGAAAACACCAGACTAGATATAAACACGCGTATCGATGGGATACCCGCGCGTTTTCATCCTCGAGCGATCGATAGAGCTCGAGTCACGAGCGAGCGAGCGAGCGTTTTTTTTTTTTTCTTTTTTTTTTTGCGTTCGAGCGATAATTTACGAATTAATATTAACCGATTAATTTACAATCATTACTCTCGTTTCCTCCCCCTCTTTCGATATTATTCGCGCATTCGTTCTCACGTCGAGGCTCGTCGACCTCGTGTTTCCGTCTAATGGAATCGGGAAGCCGAAAATAAAATTTGATTTCGCTACGCGGTTGAAAAGGAGAGGGGAGGAGGAGGGGGTACCACTTTCTACTAATGCGATATATAGCAGCGACGAATTACACGTAAATAACACTGTGTCTGGAAATGGCGTGTTTTATCGTGGGAAGGGAGACGAAACGCGGGTTTCTCGGACTGTTGGCACGGTGTCCGCGCAACGAGGGCAAAATTCTAACCGTCGTTGGATTTCAATTAAATTTCAACCGAATCGGATTTAATAATCCGTCCGTTGCTTCGCGGCTCCTTGCGGCTTTCCACCTTGCTTTAAGCGACGCATTATGCAACGCTGCTTGTTTATTTATTTTACGGACAAAAGGCCGCGCTCGGTAACGCGCAAGATGGTCGTTATGCACAAAGTAAAATACGCTTTCTCTTTTCCTTTTCTTTTCGCTTCTCACTTTTTCGTTTGTTTGCACTTTTCTTTCTTCCTTTCTTTTTTGTTCAACTCGAATCGAGCGTGGTGTTGCGCGCTCGAAAAATGGGGACCGAGGATAAAGGGAGAGAATTTTGATAGTTCATTTTTAGAAAGGCGGGAGAACTCGTCGCCCTCCCTTTATCGAGCGCGGTCCGCGGTGGCCGTACATTGGCCGCGACAGCCGTCCACAAATTGGCGACCGATTCGTTCTCTAATTACTCGACCCGGCCGTGTTTTAAAAGCCCTCGCTGTTACGAACGATTAGTGTCGTTAACAGGGGATAAAAAAAAAAAAAAAAAAAAAAAAAAAAAAAGAAAAAAGAAAAAAGAAAAAAACAACGCGCGGGGATCTCTTGATTCTCTTCCTCTATCAATCCTCGTCACGCGTTAATCGTACACAGTTGGCACAATTTAACGAGAGGGAAAACGATTCGATGTATCTGCGTGATTTCGACGCGAAGCGTTTCCCTTTGAACGAAATTTTTCTTAATTTCCAATCAAACAGCGGTTTATCAAGCGGCTCGCCAAATATCTCGAAAAGCGGAAAAACGAAGAAGCAACGATACTCGTTCGGGAAAAAATCGACGATTTGAAACGTTTTCTTTAAAAGGAAATAAAAAAAGGAAAACATTGATATCGATCGGAAGAGGAGGAAATGGTGGACGCGGAGAAGAATCACGCGCGCGGAGTGTACGCGAAAAGGGAGAACGGTCGGGTTAACCGGGAAATTGCAAGGCACACACAAAACTCGACTGCACGATGGAATCTTAATTCCGTGAACGGCGTAGTTGAATTCGCTTCAGTCTGCCTGCTCCATCTCTCTTCATCTTTCCCCGACGTTTTCCTCGCCGCCGTTCGGTCTTACCTCGCCCCTCCTCTCGCTCCGCGTCATCCCACGGCATCCGTCCACGCCTCTCCCTTTTCCAACTCGCGCGTCTTATTCTCTCTCTTTCGTAATTAGGAAGCAAACAGAGGCGGCGGTCTTGCCAAGTTGGCGGAGTCGGAGATGAAACAGCAGTTTCCGTCCACCCATTCTTCCTCGACCCACGGCTCGGCCACCTGACTCGTCGTCGATCGGGGTGAAAGGGCGACGACGATATATCCTCGCTGCCAGAACCAACCCTCGAATCGTTTCGCGCCTTGCTTCCTCCGTTTCCGCTTTTTCCACCCCCTCGTCCAAGCGGGGGCGACCCTCTTACGCTCGCGGGTCGACCAACCCCTCCGTGAAAGTCGTATCGAGCACACAAACGGGGGACGTGGTTTTTGCCGACTGCCGAGAAACTGGCCCCTCCCCCCTCCCCGCACCCCTTTTTTCGTCCGACCAACTCGCGAAAAGTCGCGGAAACGAGTGTTTTTCTCCCTCCCCTCCGGTGAAATATTACTCGTCTTTCTTTCTTTTCGTCTCTCCCTCCCCTGCATATATTAGACCGTGACGTACCCCTCCCCCACAGCAGTTGTTATTTCTGATATTTTCCTCCGAGCCGAGATCTCTCTACGTCATCTTTGTGGATGAAGAAAACGGGGCCAAACGGTTGGGAAGAGAAACGGAGATCTCCCTCCCTTCGACTCGTATCCCTTTTACTTACGTACGGCACAAGCGAGCGGCACGCGTTTTCTTACCCCCGAAACTTTCCACGCGCATTCCTCGAGTTCGTACGCGTTCCACCGCAAACGAGCGAGTAATCCCCCTCTACGCTCGTTCTCGACGAGCTCGTCGTTCTTGCCCCGCGTACGAGTCCCCTCCTTTCCTTCTCGTTCCACCGATACGAAATTGAACTAATTTAACTCGTCGCGCGTCAAATTTCGTAAAAAAAAAAGGAAAGAGAAAAAAGTGGTTTTGCGACGTGACACGATCGACATAGGCTTAAATAATTTTTAATTACCCTTTTAATTACACGATAACAAAACGAACGTTTGTTACGTTCGATTGTCTCCTAAATGAAAGCGCGATTGCTTGGCCCGAAAAGAAATATTGTTCGAGGTTGTCCAATCGCGGTAATTGGCGCGGTGCGGTAATGCAATCGGATATACGCGAGCTGGTTTTTGTAGCCCGGTGAAAGCTATCGCAGTAAATATCCGGTTGGGCTCGTAACGAATTTTACAGGTGGCGAACGACGCCCAACTCGTCGATGCGGAATCACAGCGCGCGCGCCACCTCGTTTCCGAGTTTAATAATCCGTCAAAATTGACCACGTCCTGCTCTCTTTCACTCTCTCTCT